>NC_049980.1:6186658-6203131 GCF_000003815.2 Branchiostoma floridae | reverse complement strand
TTGTATTCAGGTAATTTTTAGTTTGGGGCTAGTCATATTCGCTTGATTTTTGGGCCTGCTTAATCTATAGTACGGGCAGGGTTAAGTGGTAGAGACTTTGTTCTGTTTTAAATCTTTTGTTGCATTTTGTCACTGCAAAAATATGATGAAATTGTTTTCCACCTCTAAGCCACTGCTCATTGATTTTGGGCGATGTTTGCTGGGTGTTCACTCTGACTGCAACAGCTTTCTGAACTTTTTAATGTTGCCAGGAGCTTGCCATCTATGAATGGGATTGACAAGGACATTTTGAATAGCAAATTCTGCTGTAACATTTGGCTTACGGTAGGTACTTCAAGAGATTTAAGTTTTAGTTGGACGGATTGAATAAAAGATCATACCACCCTAATGCTGCTGGATTCATATTGTCTATGGAACTACTGTAAAAATATAATTTATCAAATTATGCAAATAACCTTCGAGTGTCAAGTGATATAACACTCCAGAAATAAATCTTTAATGAATATCATTGGTACAATAAGGAGATTTAGCAGCTGCATTAGGTCAGTACATTGAAATAGGAAGATATCAGTACTGAATATATCATATGCGACAGAATAACTTCATGGGCCATCTGAGACCAAAAAAGGTAGGAAACGTCGTCTCAATAACTTTAAGGTACTGTGGTTGGTTACATGCTTAAGAAATCCAAAATAAATAATGTTCATCCATGCCCAAACTTACACATTCCGAAAATGGAATTTCAGACTTTTGCATGGTGCACAACCAACACGGTAAAAATCTCACTTTTCCAACCACGCAACCAGGGACGAAAAGGAAAAAAATACACAATAGGTCTACAGACACCCAATACATTTCATGCAGGCCTGAGGTCTACAAACTCTTGTTGAAATTGATAAAATGGTCAAATTTCTTGTTAAGTTCATTTTTAAGGTGATGAGGCAAATATATCTATATGTTCATATGTTTACTTCTATACACATTAGGCCTTGCTCCACAGAAGAACTTTAAGAAACATGTTGTATAACTGGTCTTACTTCATTAACTTGCCATTAGTGCTATAACCCTGTACACTGGCTTGGACCAGGACTTGTAAAAACATTTTGGCTTGGTCAAAAAAAACTTTGTTCTTAACCATCTTAAACCTTCCATCAATCGTGAAATTTGTGCTGGAAAAACATTTCTGTTTTTGTGTTCATTACTGATGTATTAGTGTTTACTACACACTAGTAACTGACTGCATATAAGTTTTGCATGTGTGTATTTTTCAAATTGCATGTAAAATCTATGCCATCGTGCAATATTACATGTATCTGAAAAAGTATTTCTAGCACACACATGCCATCTGTGCTCATGTCAGACGTCTACGTCTGGACCTGAACTTTACCCTGTGGACTGAATCCGGACTTGAACCTGAATTTAGGTATGCATTACTATTTGCCATCATACCTTAATGTGCGTTACATACTTTTGTTAAAATTCAGTGGAATTGAGAAGTCTTCACCACACATTAGTTTGATGCCTTGATGAGAAAGTATGCTGTCTTGATCCATGGAAGGTTCCATAGTTTCCCCAGCCTTTCTGTGTGGTCCCCAGTGTCCAGAAGGGCCATATCGTAATCACCTACAGAGGAGGACAGATTGGGTATTAGTTAGTGTTGCTGTTTTTGTTTGTTTCTTCTAGGTATTCTGGAGACATGTAGATCTGTGTAATGGTTTATTAGCACTGTACAAGAAAAGTAATCAATGATATGCTTTGTTTCAAACAAACACACTCACTCACTCACTCACACACACATACATTATACACACGAACACAGTGAGACACACATGCACACACGCACATACACACACAAACACACATCATACAGATGCATACACAGAAACATTAAAATTACACAAACACACACACATGCACAAACATTATACAGTACACACAAACACAGACCGACACACATGCACACATAGACACACATTAACACAAATATCATACAGATGCATACACAGACACCTTCTAATCACACATACACACGCACACACACACACACAGATCGGCACACACACTAACATTATACAGTAAACACAAACACAGATCAACACACATGCACACACAGACACACATAAACACAAATATTATACAGATGCATACACAGACACATTCAAATCACACATACACACACACACACACACAGATCGGCACACACAGTAAACACAAACACAGATCGACACACATGCACACAAAGACACACATAAACAAATGTTATACAGATGCATACACAGACACATTTAAATCACACACACAAACACACAGATCGACACACACGCACACCTTTGCATACAGTACTGTACTGTACTGTAGTGCCCCTTTTAGTTATTAAGTCCTCTGATATCGATGAGCTACCTATTTTGTAAACTTATGGTAAACTTGTTTTGCTCACCAAGAAGCTGTTTTAGTTCATCCTCTGGCACATTGTGAGGTGGACCTGAAAAGGGCATTAAAGACATCATAAATACATTATAAATCTAATGTGTTGACATATCATCTTACAAGATTTCTACGAAACTTAAGAGCAAATCAAAACATTTTATACCTGGGAATAATCTAGGTTCGTACTGATAGACTTCCATCAGACACCTCCCATTAGGCTTCAGTAGGGTCTTCATGAGTCGGACGTACCTGAGGTGAGAATGGTAAAGCTGCATCATTCACCACAGCTCCAAATTCATATTGCGAATAGGTGCACTGTATGGTATATAGTTCATGCTTGTTCACCTTTATCAATGGTGTACCCTATAGCCATTGTTTAAAAAACAGGATACTAGTATTTAGGGATATCAGGTCGATGGATGGTTGTTTCAAGCTGCAAGAGTTTCAATTGAATCTGAAAGACCTAGCTTCAAGTTTTGTGCAGGATAGATGCAAAAAGGTTTTACACTAAAAATATGAAGTGTACTATTGCAGACTGCAATGCACATTTACACAATGCACATGTGCACAAACAGTGTATTACCTAGCATTTCCAGCCCTGTTCATATCTTCCCACACCAGCTTGTTAATTCTTATAGTCCCCTCATCAGTGCTAAGTCCTTCTAACCAAACTTACGGCTTGAAGTTAGTCAGTCAAGAAATCCACTTTGGTCTATGAGGACTCGGGGAAAAGAAGGAGTGACAGAATGGGGTCAATTGAAGCTATAGGGGGACCCCAAATGGTTTGGCCTTGGACTGACTGACCAAATATCACCTGGGTTAGGATTGTGCCAATTCCAATCTCCGTCCCCCCACCCAAGTACTGCAAATGACAAAAAACCTAGTGGCAATATAAAGGGGATAAAAAATCCAAGATAACCAGAGCAAGATGGTTGTGCATCAAGTAAGATTGGTGGTGAAGCTTAAAGGATGGCAGGAATAAGGAATGCTGTGGACAGTGCTATGTAACAGTGGGGTTCAAGCACCGTCTACCGTCCTTGCCAGGGAGCTCTCACAGAGCTTGGTTGCATTGGTAGCGTGCTTGATTTTGGGAGCTTGGCTGCCCGGGTCCGGCGCGATAGGTCGCGGGTTCGAATCTTGGGAGTGAGCTTGGGGTAAAAACTGTTCTACTTGCCTCTAGTGTTTCAGCTACATACTACTATAGATGACTCCCATGCTTTACCATTACTCTCCAGGCAAAGGTTTTGGTTGGGGATTATTACCTTTGCCAAGGTGTTTTTGTAGCGTTAGTACTACATTGTGGTTCAGTCTGGACTTTCATGAAACTTTTCATGAGGCTAGCCCATGTTCTGTTAAAGAAATTATCAGATTTTGGGCAGCCTGGTTGCTGTCCTTGGTACTGAAGCAGAACTTTAGGGTTTGGCATCTTGTGTTCTATAAAAGCTATGGTCACAATTTTTGGATGGTAGATAGCTTTTGTTCTGTTTTTTGACACCTTGCCTACAATTCTAACAGATAGTATTGGCTGAATTTTTTTTTTCATTTTGAAATAGTGTTCACTACTAACTTTAGGGAAACATAGGTGTAAAAAAACATCAAGAACAACAAAATAACCAATGACAAAACCTCTTCTTCACCATCACTTTTGTACATGCAATAAATGGGGACACTGAAGCCTTACTACACTAGACTTCTGGCTTAAATTTCTTTCTTTTTTTCATTCACATATACAACTAATCCTTTACTAGGGTTACATTTACAGGGCTTCTTTTGGGAACAAAGAGTATGCAAGTCTTTCTGCCTGAAAACTTGAAATTGTGACCCTACATGTAGCCAAGGAGGTTATAACCTCCTGGATGTAGCATATGCAATAAAATTGTACATTTACAGCTAATCTGAATGGAAGTTCTACATATCTTGTCCCAACTGAACTCAGGTTTCTTCCTTAACTCATCTCCCTGCTAAACTTACCCCATAACAAACATAGATTTGCTGACAAATGGCTACCTTAACATGCTGAAGGTTAAGATACTCACTTTTCCCGATCAACTTCATTGATGGCCACGAATGCTCCCCTGTCCCATATGGCATCAAATTGGCCTTTGACTTCACTGTAGGGCACATGTGGATGGAAGAAAATGTTATGACCTATGTGTTGTATTGTCTTCTGCAATAAGTAGCCCTTCAAAGATCAGGCCCTTATTGTGTAGTCTACATACAGTCCAGGGCCCAAAATTGCAATAGCTGTACTCAGGTGCAACTAGTCTAAAGATTTGGGTGCACAATATCTTGGTGCACAGGTGCTCCCAGTCAAAACCTTTGTGCACAAAAAGGGTGCATAACATGTTTCAACCCTGACTGCATGTATATTCCTTAAGATATTAGCATTACTTCCAATTTGAACTTCCAATGTCAATTTGAAAGTATTTGCCAGTGAATGTAGGATATCTCACCTACTATCCCTATTCCTTCAAAAGAGGGGAACAAATATTTTATTCTTGTCATGATAAATGCATCATGACACTAGTGGACAGCAGAAGCAAATGTTTTGCGTTCTTTCACATTTGTGTCACTTGCAAGACGGGGATAATTAAATGTCTTTGGAGTCCTTCTGACTACTGTACTATACTATTCTTCTAACTAGGGCTGGGTACCGGTACGGTACAAAACCATTTTTCTTATTGGATCGGTCCAGAAAATTGGACCTGAAAAAATCCGGTAGACCGGATGTTGAACCTATTGGAAAATTAACAGATTATATGATCAGGCATTCACATGTATTGGGGCTTACCGGTCGGAGAAAAGTATAGAGAGTATAGTCTATAGTCATTTCTACCAAGTTTTACAGTAAATAGTACAGAGGCAGTTAGCCTCGTAGGATTTTAAAATGCCAGTGGGAGTCGAATACTCCGCAAAAGAGATGTCTTTGTTGTGAAATGGACCATTGTTTTGAGTACTGTCCATTCACAAGTTCTCACATACTGAATTAGGTCCAGGTTCAGGTCCGAACCAGTTCTCACATACTGAATTAGGTCCAGGTTCAGGTCCGAACCAGGACCTGATCTTTTGGACCTGAACCGGACCTGGACCTAAATTTTCTGACCCACCCCTATTTCACTGGTATCTCATAGGATAGGTGACAAGGTGCAACTACTAAACGTGAAGAGTTTCATGACTGTAACTGTATAACGTTTAAGGGTGTTTGGTATCTATATTATAAGTCCTATATTAACTTATCAGGAACTCAGCCAAACCAGTCGATTACTATTTGTGAGCCGTGTTTATTCAACCTATTGCTAAACTCAAGTAACATATAATACAATGTGTTTCACTTAGGACTACAGCAAGTTACAGGATACAGGTCTAGGATAATGACACAGAGATCTAAGTATATTTACAGAGAGAGTCGGTCTAACTAACTAACTAGTACACAATCCAACAGAGGGACGAAGCCCTACTAAAACAACCTCACCTGAGTCCTTAGTGGGGCACCGACTGACTAAATCTCTTTATACAATCTCTAATGTTAACTAGCATGACAATAGGTTGTATAACTCCGCCCATCACAGGTAAGCTGGTTGGATGCTGTCGGCATCCAGCCAATCAGGGATTGCCCAATATGCTAATGTAAGCTCCTCCTCATATGGTCTAGACAGTCATTACCTAATTATCTCATATGTCAAAGGTCATGGCCGTTACACTACCTCCCCCTCACATAACATTACAAGGGAGGTGTAACAAAAATACAACAGGTTGATATAAAACAACAAAAGTTGGAATCATCAGTCATATATCATTATCTAGCTCTCTGTGACCAATCGGACTGCTCTCACCAGCCATTGGTCGCTCACATTCCGCATTTGGTTCATACAATACAAAGATTTCAGCATAGTACAGATATTCAGCATTATCTAAATCTCTGTGACCAATCAGACTGCTCTCACCAGCCATTGGTTGCTCAAATTCCGCATATGGTCCACACAATAAAAAAAATTTCAGCATAGTACAGATATTCAGCATTATCTAAATCTCTGTGACCAATCAGACTGCTCTCACCAGCCATTTGGCCTTTCACATCCCGCACATAGTCAATACAATACTAAGGTTTGCAGCATAATACAGATATACATATACATAAGCAATACATACGCAATACATCAGCAATACATAAGCAATAATCATGTGGGGCAACATTGGTTTTATTACACTGTGTCTGATACAGACAAAAATTTACATGTGTGCGTCGCAAGAGACAAAGTTCCAACGTGTACGGCGGTGACAGGTGCATAACAGACGACAAGGCAACCAGACACACCAGAAGCCGAGAAGGTGTGTAGAATCCCATGTATACTACCTGGTCAATCACTTAAACTTGTCCGTCGTTACCCGAATAAACACCTAACCTTAACACATACTACTGGCATGGGGAGAGATTTACTGCTAATCACCTTTGAGATTAGATACTCAAATCCCCATCCCATTCCTCGAGAGATGGACACGCAGCACGCAGACGACACCAGCAGGAGACTTGAGCTCGCTTACATGGCTACGGCGTGAGAACAGAAAAAGTGTATACCAGCGAATAATTAGCAGATTTTGTCCGGCCAAGCCAAAAATTTCAAAACCAAATGGACACAAAGCAAAGGTCTTACACAACTACGTCTACGCTAAGATTTGAATATGCCGGGAATAAGCTACGCGCGACTAAAGCGAAGCAGTCGGTGGGAATCAAGAACAAAATGTTGGAGCCAAATGGGCAATCCACGCTACCCAAAAACAATGAAATTTACAATGCAAAATATGCGTCTGTCCTACCCAAAATCAAGAGTTTAGTAGGTCCAAAATAGGTAGGACAGCAAATTTCTAATGCATAGAAGAAGGAACAACAGCGCTAAATGCCGGTAAGGACTAACTAGCTATCATATTTAGTGTTTGAAATGGGCCGGAGAAGAAACCGAAGCGCGTAACACGGGTAGGCAAGCACAAACAGGAACTAGGTCAAATTCGAAGTTTGGAAAGTTTACTACTATTATGTTACAGAGTCTAACATAAGATTGTAAAACACGGTTATTCACAAATTCGGTGTGGAAACCACTATAACGTTTAAGGGTGTTTGGTATCTACAAATGTAATTATCTCATATGTCAAAGGTCATGGCCGTTACAACTGTAAAAAAACAAACCTGCTGAAGTTGAAGTAGTCACAGACATAGATTGAGACCCTGCCTTCCATTCCCTGTAGATTTCAAATCAACAAGAACTTTTAATAACATTGTCAAGAGAAGATTTGTTGTTAAAAAATTTGGACAGCCCCTACATGTATGTTTATCAGTGTCACTTCTCTTCTCACGTACCCATCATAATAAGATACAAGTTCAACTGTCATTCTTTGCATATTTCAGAAGACCATTTGTCCAATTTCAAGAGGATAGTATGAGTGCCTGTTAACATATCTGTCTGGGCACTATGTCTCAGACTAGTAGGCTCGGAGTTTATTACAAGAGGCTTTTTCAATATCCGGTTGTCAAAGTAGCATCCATGCAGCCAATAGAAATCTGGATTGTTGCCTACTAGTTAAGTGCTTTCCATGCAGAAGTTAAGCAATGGCTGCCTCTTCAGGCATTTTTTTCTTGGCCTCCCTACTTTGTCAGATCTCCAAACAATTAAGATTCTTGGGTCTTAGTCTTTTAACGTTTTGGTCTTTGACTTTAGACATCAGTATCCATTTTTGTATATCTGTTTGCAAACCATGGCATACACGCAATGAACTTGCTCATTTTTCAGCTGCCCTGAACAATTTACAGCATTTGGGGGGGGGGGGGGTTGGAGAAACGAATGAAAACTGTTGCATGTGCACCCATATGATTGAATCACCTTTCAATTCTTAATCAGGAATTCTAGTCTGTGTAACACAAACTCTGCTGTCCAGGCTGTAACTGGCCCCTCCCCAAGGAGGCTGGTGGATGTTGGGCAGGCTGCTATAAGCGAGATTAAATCAGGCTACAGGAATCCTAAGCACAAGAACTACATAACACCAAATTCATTGTATGTAAAGAAAACACAATCATGTGCCAATGATATCCACACCTGACCTGGTAAAGTTTCCCATTCAGTGCAGGCACATCTGTCACTGTTGGCTGAATGGCGTTCTCCTGAAAAAACTGCCTTGCAGCATCCTCCACCCCATCCACACCAACAATGGTATGTCCCTGGTCAGCAAGCCTGCAGGAAGGCAAAGCAGTCTTTCTTAACAAAGAGCTTTCATCTATCATCTTTGATTAGGGTAGGTACCGGTACAGCATACAGGTACTAAGTGAAACCCATTTTTTCTTGTTGGAACGGTGCAAAAAACCAAACCTTAAAAAAGATCAATGGACCAGATCTTGGGCCAAGATAATGAACAGATTATATCTGAGTCATTGACATGTTTTAGGGATAACCAGCACGTCACCGGAACGCACTGAGCCTGCGCGAAAAGTATAGACATGCTAATCTCCCGGTTTACTAAAGGGCCGCATTTAAGAAAGTGTGTGCGTATATAAGGGTTTTACATGAAACCATATCTCTAACATATACTGTGCAACAAGCGCAGGCGCAGAACGTTTTACCGTGTGTTGGGATTACCAATCCAACAAAATAACAAGCTAAGTAGAGTAGAGTTTATAGTCATTTCTACCAAGTTTCTACAGTCAAACCTACATGAATATAGGATTTTCAATGTCTGGGTGAGGCCAGGTGGTCCTTATACAGAGGTGCTTACTTGCACATGTTTGACTGCACAACTGTATATCAATGACCAGGTGGTCCTTATTTAGAAGTGGTCACTAGTGCAAGTTTGACTGTATATCAATGGCCAGGCGGTCCTTATATAGAGGTGCTTACTTGTACAGGTTTGACTGTATTAACAGCTATACCTTACCACTTCATGTCCATAGCTTTCCCACACAGTGGAAACAGGAACTTCAGTCTGGACCTGCCTCCTGTCAGCTGTTCCAGGTGCTTGGAGAATATCCTGTCAGAGTGGCATACAACAGTTGGTTACAATGCAAGTGACCCATATCGGCAAATGAATGACTATGCACACTCATCTGTTGAAGTCCTATAGCGAATCGTTGGTCAAAAAGTAGAATTTAGACAGATCATTATCATCATCATCAGTTACTGTATTCTGCATTTGTAGTCAGGAAAGTCCTATAGCTGCATTCAGTCTTTCTTCATCTTTTTCCACTGTGCTCTGCATCCTGCAAGCTTTCTGTAATAGCTCTTGGAGTTTCTTTACTGTTGAAGGAAGGATGGGAGAGAGAATGCAAGTACTGACTCCTCTGACTAGCCGACTCCCCCTATAGAACACTATTCCCTCTATCTGTCTATTTTCTATTCAGAGCCTGGTAGAGGCTAGCTATAGGAGAATGCATCTGAATAAATGTTAAAAAACGTTTTTTAAGTTTTCCGGGATTTGATTTCACAGTAGGGAAAAATGGGGGTGTCCCTATTGGTTCTGAGTTTGCAATAGCACTTTACTACATGTATGTCACATACTGTACAGTTTGAAATGGAAACACAGGCAGCTAGTCAGGTACCAACAACTAGCCACAGGAGAAGAATGCTACAGATGGAAAGGACAGTCACTGTTGGTAGTGCTAGGTGTAACCAGTTGTTACTGGTCTAACCTTGAGCTTATGTACCCTTCTAGGTACATAGCACTTCTTTATAAAATATGTAACGTTACATGTAGACTACTCAATGTTCAAAGAATGTTTAATTTGTAACTTGTTATGTATTTATATGTCTTTGCCGTAACATGCGCCTCAAACACATCATAAATCATATTTTACTAAAGTACACAAGTTCAACTCACGGGTGGACATTTTTGACATGGAATTGTGGATCCTTCCCAGCGTCCTTTGCCTTTTGCCAGCCCTGCTCCCATTGCGGCAGATTGACCACGCCCAGTTTCTCAATTGGTATACTGTCATCCTTAGATGCCATGGTCTCCCTGAAGACTGAAAACAATAAACTACAACATGTAATGATTCTAACAGGTAGGCTAAGAGCACACTAACATGGGGCATATTCAATAATCTCCGAGGTATGCAACTTGAAAAAATGAAATTCTACTTAGTTTTGGACCAGTTTGGAGTAGTTGTAAGAGTTTTTGCAGGTCCAAAAAAGTTTGGATTAGTCTGAACCTGTTGGACTTGAGGCAAGCAGGTCTGAGGTCAACAGGTCATTATGTGGTTCAGCAGATACAGTTGTTGGGACAACCACAACACTGTGGGACTTATACCAGCCAACTGTACAAAACACCAGCCTACCCGAGAACAGGGCCTGAGATGAGACATTAAACACAATTTATCTTCTAAGATGCAGACATTTTGAGACTAGATATTTTCAAAGGTTCTTGGGATCTTTTTAAAGCATTTTGAGACATTTCCATCATTTTTGTCCATAGTGTATTGAGAACTTTTGAAACATCTCAGGATTAAGTCAAAATATCTTGAGATCAAAGTCGTCAGAACATCTCAAGATTTGCTGCCTGTGTAACTGCATTATCAAGAAGCTGTGCCACAAATTTGCTCCATTTCTGTGATTGAGTGCATTTTCTATAATCTCCAAGCAGATCTTGCTGTGGCAAATGGGAAAGAGTGTAGCCGGCAGAGGAGTTATTGGCCACAGCGCTGGAGATTACATTTTCTATTCTCCAAGCAGAGGTTACAGTCCAGTCCAAAAAAAATTTCAATGCCCCCCCCCCCCCACGCCTCAAAAAATTTTTCTATGGCCCTCCCCCCGCCCCAAAAATTTTTTCAATGGCCCCCCAAATTTTTCCTTGCCTTTTTCATTACATTCAGTCTGTCATTAAATAATATAGCAATAACAATAGCGGTAGTGCTGTTTGAACGTGACGACGATCGGGGTGTCAAGACCCGCGTGTCAACAAATTACGCACGTTGGAGTCCTGCTGGGGCATATGTTATCTCCCAAAGTTTTACAAAAGCCGAGTTTTCATTTTGATGACATATATACAAACATGTAGCACTTGATGTTGTCACACTCGCGCTGCAATGGTTATAAGACTTACCTTGTCTGATATCACTTCTCCAATCTACGTGAAAAAAGTCTCTGGTAACGTTTAATACGCAAGATCACGAAACTGAGCGTTTCCGCCAGACCGACGGCTAGCTGTTAAAGGCCGTCCAGGGATTGGAGGGCCGAAGGCCCGACCGGTCTTTGGGGTTAGGGGCATGCTACCCGGGAAATTTTGATATTTTTTACCCTCTAAAGCGAAATTTCCCGCCTTCTGTGAGGCAAAAAAATGTGGATTTTATGCGTCCACATCAACGAAGAGTAAAGCGGGCGGGGAGGGGCGGTAATCCAAGGCGATCTTTTCCACTACACATGTACGAAATTTACATAAAAGAAAACAAATTAATGTTGTAGTTGGAAGAGACTTGGGTACATTTTAGCGATATCGTTACGAAAACCGCTTCAAGACTGCTTCAATCTTTCCAAAACGGGAGTTATTTCGGCCAATTGCAACTTACAAACTTGAAAAAAATTTTCGCGCCACCGTGATTACGTCATATGCAGCAGAGAGCCCGCTGTCACTAAAGTAAACATCGTAATGTTTTAGCCCGTTGCTGTCCGTGAACCATTCTGTATACAAAGAACAGATGCACGCAGGATTGATATTTATACCTATTTTAGTTTCTATAGTTTTCTTAAACTTCGTGCGAACATGGAATCACACGACAGAGGCGGCTGCAGAAAATTTCTCAGTATGGGGAGGGCGAACTATATCAACGTAATCCTTGGGGGTCCGGGGCATGCTCCCCCGGGAAAATTTGGAAATCTTGACTATCTGAAACGATCTTTCCTAAATTTTGATGGGCAAAATTTGCTGGCAGACTAAGCTAAGTTTAATAGCCTTTCTATTAGAACTACACATGGTTTTGAGGGCGACAACGCCCCCAACGTATTTCCACGATTTCAAGCGCCGGGCATGGCACGAGCCGTCGCAAGGTAGGTCTAGAGAAATGTCATTCAAATGATGAAGTTTGGACCCTCCAAGACACGATTTTCTGCATGTTGTGGGATAAACTTTGCTGGTAGACTATGCTAAATGTAATGACTATTTTCTGTAAAAGGAAGAGATTTTTGATGGGGACGAGTGCCGAAGTGTTGTGTGCGCCGGAGGCGCAAGCCGTCGTAAGGGACGTCCAGAGAAAAATTGAAATCTTGACCATCTGAAACTTCATTTCCTGCATTTCAGGGGCACATTTTGCTTATATTTATCAAGGCCCCTAAGGCAATTTTTTTTTCAATGGCCCCCCCCTCGGCTCAAAAAATTTTTCAATGGCTCTCCCCCCAGGCCAAAAAATTTTTCAATGCCCCCCCCCACCTATGCACCAGCCCCCCCCCATAAATATCGTCAGGTCCCTAACGTTAACCAAATTCCCATAAATATCTGAGTTAACGTTAAATCTAACTCTAAATTTATCTGGTGTAACGTTATTTGCAGCCCGTGCCATAGGCAGGTACCCAAAGTGAGTAATGAGGCTGATTAACGTGGTCGAGGCATCTCCTCGAGCATGGTACCCCCATTTTACGTCCCTCCCGATTTCGTGGAATGATGGACTGATTGAATTCACATACCAGTTTTCAGCAAAAAGTCAGGTTTAATGACACATTTCTGGAATTCTTGAAAACAAGACACATAAGAGACTGCCCCCGTGGCGTCGCCAAAAAATGGTGAAAACCGTTTCAAGTTGCTGATCATTGAGACCATGTAATGTAATTTACAACGGCCACGTAATGTTAATTAAGTCGATACATTCAACATTGTGAGGGTCTGTGTTGCCTAAGTGATGATCGGTCACAAGAGTCACGAATGCAAAACAACGATTAACGTTACAAATTGTACCCTGGAGGTACTTGTGACCCAAGAACTGGAAATTGTATGATCACCATATGAGCACTCAACGGAAAGTTTGCAGAAGAAATGAGAACATCTACGTAGTCGTACCAACAATATGTGTCTATATCATATCATTCACCTGTACACAGCTATTGTTAGACGTAGACTCCTAAGTTGTTATGAGTCTCGGCAACGCACATTGAGCTCAGAAGCTTGGCGACCGCAGCTGCAATCTTTCCGGCAGGTATGCTCTTCGTACGCTAGGTCAGCGCCCTGACCTTTGACCTCCTGACTTACCCTAAAGAGGAAAATGTTTTGGGACCTTTTATCTTCGCTGTTTTCGCGGTGATCCCTTTGCGACGCCAACAGTGAAATCCAAACCGCCTCGAATATTCAGTACAGTAAAACACTACATGGCAGGTTCAACCGAAACAAACTAAGACCACTGTGGACACCTTTTCTACCGTGATATTAAATACCCACGAACTTTCCCCCTTTACAGTATTAAACAAATATGTATAATAAATCCCAGATAAACACGAAGTTAAACTGCAGCGCCGTTCGACTTCTCGATTTATGCACACACACTCACACACACACACACACACACACACGTACATACACATGTTCAGAACCAAGTTTATTCGCATGAAAAAAAAAACATATATGCATAAATATAGGAATGAACAATAATTGTAATTGTTACAACACCTACAAACTGTGGTACGGAGGACGAAAAACCGTCATATCTTATATTCCGTCGTGACTTTGTCCATGTGGCATTAATGTACCCTGGAAAACCAGACTATATCACCGCACGACACTTCCTTGGCTGCCGAACGAATTCTCTGCTAGCCCTGGTTAAAAGTCCGGTTTTCCAAGTTAGCATAAATAAAGTTACCCACAATCCCAAACGCAAAGAATTCGTCTATCCCAAATTTACAGCATCGGTCTTAATCAACTTTTATAAGATTTTGGAAATGTTGAAAATTGCAGTTGAAAATCAATTCGCTAGGGGCCTTAACCTGCACAGCATCTGTCTTGTATCAAGAACTACTTGCCACTAAAATATCATGATCATAGAAGTGTCCTGGACATTACAGATACCTAAGCATGCTGTAGTACCAAGTTGCTGTTCAGTACATTTCTCTTGGATCTGTCGAGCAGAGAAGATCATATCCACAGTTCCTCTCGCCGGTCTAAAGCCAGACTGAGTTTCAGGTAATATCTCCTCGCTCAGGGGAAGAAGTCGGTTCAAGAGCACTCTCGCCAGGATTTTACCAGCCGATGACAGGAGGGCAATTCCTCTGTAGTTCCCACAGTCTGATTTGTCACCTTTTTTGAACAATATGGTTATTACTGCATTCTTAAGGTCATCAGGTAGAGTTTTCTCTTCCCAGATTCGTAGAAGTAGACTATGAACTCGAGCTGTAAGATCAGGTCCACCAAACTTGTAGGCCTCAGCAGGAATACCGTCAGGCCCACTGGCTTTGTTGTTGTTCATTTGCTTGACAGCCCTTTCCATTTCTAGAAGAAGGGGTGGATCAGCAAGATCGTTTTTGGGAGGATACATTGGTATTTTCGAAATGGTTGTCTCAGTGACGGTGGTTTCTCTGTTTCTCTGGTGGTTTCTCTGCCTCTCTTTATGGCCTTTATTGATCTTACTAAGGCTTTTGACTCTCTGAATCGCGAGGCTCTCTGGAAGATTCTGAAGAGAATGGGTTGCCCTGAGAAATTCATAGCAATACTTCGACTACTTCATGATGGAATGACTGCCAAGGCACTCTGTAATGGCACAGAAACTGAACCATTCACAATCAAAACTGGTGTCAAACAGGGGTGCATACTAGCGCCAACAATCTTTGACATATACCTTTTAGCTGTTCTAGCACTGATAAAAGACCAGCTGCCATCAGGAGTTACAATTAGATATCACTATGATGGCAGTATATTCAACCTAAGACGCCTCAATGCTGTCACCAAAGTTCAGAAAGTTGTAGCCAACGACCTCCAATATGCAGATGACTGTAAGCTTGTAGCCCACCGGGCAACAGACTTACAAGCCAGCCTTGATTTGTTCAACTCAGCATACAATTGCAAACTCCTTGGCCTGACTACAAATAAGTCAAAGACCAAGGTCATGATCCAGCCAGCTCCTGGTCAACCACCACCAGTAGTCAGCTTTCACCTGGACGGAGTGCGTCTCGAGTGTGTCAAACATTTCCCTTATCTTGGCAGTACCCTTAATAACAGAGGAAACATTGATGATGAAATCTCACATAGGCAAGGAAGCGCATGTGCAGCCTTTGCAAATTTAAGGGTGAGGGTCTTTGACAACAAAAACCTTAAGACGGCAACAAAGCTCCAAGTGTATAAAGCCACAGTGCTTCCAACCCTACTTTATGGGTGTGAGTCTTGGGTTACTTACCGACGGCATATTAAGACTCTTGAACAGTTTCACCAGCGCTCACTACGACGTATTCTGAACATTTCCTGGACAGACTACCGTACTAACACCAGTGTGCTAGCTGAGGCTGGCTCCTGTAGCATAGAGGCACTTATTATGCGTAGCCAACTACGATGGACCGGGCACTGTGTTCGAATGCCAGATAGCCGTCTTCCCAAACAGATTCTGTTTGGCCAACTGGATCAAGGGACACGCCCAAGGGGTGGACAGAGAAAGAGATATAAGGACACTTTGAAACATTACCTGAAGAAGGGACATGTTGACCCAACAAGCCTTGAGAAACTATGTTCTGACCGCAATGCTTGGCGGCAGCTGACCAACACCACCGTGACAACCTTCGAGACCGAGAGGGTAGCAGTCGTCGAGGCGAAGAGAAAGGCGAGGAAGGCCCGTCAAAGTAGAACTGCAACTGTAAACATGTAGACTTGCCATACTCATGAGAGTGGCCGTCCATCAGTACCAAGTTCACACACCAGGGGACCCATACTCGATCTTAACCTTTGTCCTTTCAACACCTATTCACATACGAAACATCACTACAATCCATCCAGAGGTTCTAAAGTTATGCCGACCACAAATATCAGGAAACACAAACACAGACACGTAATTCGTCGTAAATGTAAAAAAAAAATACCCCTATTTTTTATGGAGGCAACAAAAGGATT
>NC_049980.1:6163959-6185106 GCF_000003815.2 Branchiostoma floridae | reverse complement strand
AGTCATGTGAATGCCTGTCTGAAACTGATAAAGATATTACAATAGCCTGGATAGCTTTTGGTGTTTGCCAAGGACGCATGATTTAGAAACTCTGTCAGCCATACACAAACTGCGACTGGATTATAGCTCGTGGTCCTGGCTTATTCGCACAGTCACAAAGTTGTCATTGAGGGCTGGGCAGTCCCGACTGTCAAAGGCAGCCAACGGATGTCAGACAAGATGAAGACATATATATGTATTAGTAATCTCACTAACATCATCATCATCGGTCGACGTGATCAAACATGTTCGCACATGTTTACACGACGGGGTTATACCGCCCCTTACGGGGTGACATACCCTTTCGTATGGCTAATTACAAGACGGGGATGCGCCAGGTCTCCCGTCCGGGTGAATGATGTAATTCACCATGTGGCTGATACAAGACAGAGGTTCGCCAGGCCTCCATCCGGGTGATTTGTAGTGAATCACCAACTCCCGACGGAAGGATTTGCACCAACGCACACCGCACCATCGCACGTGTGGGGGTTCTTTAACGTGCATGGGGTATGGCTCTCCCCATACACGGGACCTCCATTTAACGTCCTACCCGAGGGACGACTCATTTTTCACTTGAGTAAAGTGAGGAAAGTCGTGTAAAGTGCCTTTCCCAAGGGCACAAGACTGGCAACACGGCAGGCGGATTCGAACCGGCGACCTCTCGGTCACGGGCCGAATACACTACCACTGTGCTACGCGGCCCCACTCACTAACATGGGGGAGACTATGTTTGGCCAGAAAGCTGATGCTGTACAAATGGTCCAGGAGATGCAGCACGTTAGGGGAGCTGATGGCAAGCTGTGGTTTTAGCCCAGAGAGTGGGACACAACCAAGCATATTACAAGTTCAACTTTTTTGATGCGTTCAACAGCACATAGACCGCATGAAAGCACAGAATGTATGGCCACTGGTATGGAGGGACAGAACAGAAAGGCGTGTGGCACTGCCTGGTGCTTTGAAATACAGTGTATGCTAGTATTAAGTGCAGACCTCAGCTCTGGTCATGTTTCAATGCAAAAGACGTAAACTTTTGCAAACTGGCAAATCATTAAAGCTAAAGCAACTAAAGCGCATGAAACCATTTTTCCAGGAAAGTTCCTTTTACACAAGCATAGGACACAATCTTAGGCACATGTACATGTTCAAATTGGTTTTAATAATTTGCAAAAGCGTTTTCTGGTGTAATTTTGTTTGCAGAGTAATGCAGGGCTCGAAATACCTTTTTCTGCACAGGTGCAGGTAACATTGGAAATTACCTGAACCACTCAGAATGTAGGATTGATCATACTAAAATCTGTTCTTAACGACTGCCATTATGTGTGTGTTAACATCATAATTCGAGAAGCCTTAGATAGATTCTGATGATATTTGGTAGGTAGGTAGGGGTCGGGAAAACGAAGGTCAAGTTCGATAGTGGACCCCCTAGCGGCTTGCTAAGGTTCTGCAGCAGAACCTCATTTTTTTTAATATCTCGAGTTCTGGACATGCTGTGGTTGTGATTTTTGAGTGGTAGATAGCCCTTGGAACAGAGTAAGTGCTGCAAGTTTGGACCCCCTAGCGGCTTGTTTGGAACTGCAGCCGCCGATTTCCTTTCAAACGTTGGACGAGAATAACTCGAGAACGTGTAGATGGATCGTCATGATTTTAGGTATGTAGATAGGCCAACTAACAATGTACACAATGAAATACTAATAATGCAAATCAACAGCTAATTTGCATGATTAATGAGGAAAGTTGATAAACCCACTTCATTTCATATTGGCCGAAATGACCAGTAGAGTTTTATGGAAAGTGGAGTTACATGCTTTTGTATGTGGCAGGTTTTGTATGCCCCACTACTAAACGTACGTAACGCGTATCTTACAGTAGTGAATGTATGTGTCGGTTACCTTTGTGCGTATATTCCAGTTTACGGGGAGCCTAAAGTTGAGTATGACCTCCTTGCAAATACGTGCCTGTGCTTTCGACTTTCCTGAGTATGCTATAAGTTATACTGGAAAGGAAATCGTACCCAATGGACAGAATTCTAATAAAATGTTTAGAAATGCCTAACTATGATAGAATTCTATAATTGTAACTTAATTATATAACGCCTATGATACTCGTAGGTAGTTGTAGTAATACCGTGTCCATTAAAAAGAAACGGGGCATAACTTATGCTCCGTTTCACTTTAATGGACACGGTAATACTAACTACTTCCTACGAAACGTTGTCGACCCACTTCCACTTACTTAAAGATACAGAACACCCCTAACTGTACACGAAACAGACTAGAAATCCACATATGCTTAGCTTGGAAATACTGTTAACATTTACTGCAGTTATAACTGAAAGTAGTCTAGAACGTACACTGCAAGAACGCATGGCCGACAGGGCAAGAAAATATTAAAACTTAAATGTAGTATAGATACTACTCAGGTGCCTGCAAACAGGGATGGCATACTTCAAGAATATTTAAGACGTCTAAAAGATGTCTGAACTGAACAGAATTAAAACAATTTTGGAAAAAAAAATGCAGAACTATGTTACGTAGCGAAAATGTGCTTACCTTTTGTAGACGGGTCGGGAAATAGTCTGTACACAGCCGGACCGGTCTTCTTAATATTTTTTCTCACCACATCACACTACATGTATTCATCCGCGGAACTTTCAAACATATTTTGAGCTATAGTACTAGAAAGCAACCAAGTTAGCAAGGAAAATACTAATATTCTGAAAGAAACTACAATGTAGTAGATATTTTGAACATATTTATTTCTTGCGTTCTTTGATATGTGGCGCGCTTGAATACAAGTAAATGCCATTTCATCCGCGTTTTTATCTGTTAGTATGGGGTGATGCGGTAATTTTTTGTGTAATTAAGCGGCTAGACAACTTTCCCAGACAATCCACACAGACAAATGGGAGGAATTTTTTATTTTTTATTTATTGTATTTTCAATTATTTACACACAGAACAAAGAAGAGCCTCCCTTTGAATATAAAGCTAAATGTCTAACAGCCACATTGTATACATTGTTACAGATCACATCATATAAATATTATTATGTCATTATTCTCGTTACTCATTTTAGCTATCAAAGCATTACTTAATATAATTTTATCATCACATTATAACACATTATATCATAAGACCATATTAACATGATATTAGATCATTGTACATCGTTTTATCGTGTTATTGTAACATATTAATCAAATATCATTCTCGTATCGTATTTATATTATTTCGTGATTATTTCTACCTTTTTAAATTCGAATCAAAAACACAAGGTTCCCCACTTACCCCGATGCTTCTCCAGCTTCCCTCTCCGAGATGCAATAAGACGTTCAGTTTTTTCAAAAGTATATATAAGTTTTTTAAAGGCCTGGAAGTTTATCATTTTAAAGCGTCTACACCGGAAAAAATTGGGAGGAATTGCCGAAGGTGGAAAAGTGGTA
Organism: Branchiostoma floridae; assembly: GCF_000003815.2. Classification (NCBI taxonomy): domain Eukaryota; kingdom Metazoa; phylum Chordata; class Leptocardii; order Amphioxiformes; family Branchiostomatidae; genus Branchiostoma; species Branchiostoma floridae. The sequence continues at coordinate 6,181,626 of NC_049980.1, read as the reverse complement.
CGGACTGGGCTGTCCACTGACACATGACACAGTTTGGGCCGAACTAAAAATAATTCCTCTACAGAATCGTGGCCCACTTTGATAGTCTAAGATACTAAAATTGACTGATTTTAGTTGATTATTTGGGTTATGACATGTGTCGCAATTGTAAAACGGGCCCTGCCGGGTAGTTCACATGCTGTTTTTTTTTTTTTTTTTCATTTTCAGGCGTGACCCGTACGTGGCCCCATTGAATACCCTGTGGCTCCCGGGATACATTGGAGTACGGCCGGCCGGGCCCCGGGTTCATTTTAAGTCGGACGTCGTGAACTACTGTAAATGCAGAAATGTTCGCGGTGGATTAATGCTCGCGGTTTTCGCGTTGGCCATTTCACCGCGAATTTAAAACCACCGCGAACATTTTTCTAGGGCATTAAGATACTACAGTGCATGGTGCTACCGATGCGAGCGTCCGAATAACAAAAACGTTTGGCCAAAAAAAAAATTGCCTTCATGATGAAATCTAAGCGGTCTGGAAGGTTGAACAAATGACTAAAAACACAGAGCATGGTATACCGAACAATAGATCCTTCATTTTTGCTCTTTCACATCCTGTTTTATGACCTTGGAATTGGCCTTGCCATTCTGTGTATTTCAGACATTAGTATACAAAAACAACATGTACGTTTTTTCGATATTTTTTTGCATGCTGCGGCATATATTTTGCTCATTTTGCTTTGTACGATTTACAATATGGTTGAAAACTTTCTTATTCATTTTTGGAAACAGCCGAAAATTGATGCGCGAGCGAATGCAATCCATATATAATCAAATCAACATGGCCTTACTTCCACAAAGAAAATGTTAATAATCCACCGATAGGATATTTTCGTAAACAGTCTAAGATATGGTTAAGGACATGGCATGGTCTTTAAATGTATACAGCAACAAGACGAGAACTCCTTCTGATGTATGACCCAATATGTACAACACCATATATAGACATTTAGGTGACTGGTTACATGCATTCAACTTATTTATGCAACGCTAACAAAGCAAAAGAAAGCTAAATCTTTTGCAGAAAATTTGAGCTAGATTTGGTTCTTTACTTTATTCTATGGTCTGACAACATCCTAAAAACCCTAAACCTAACTTGTCACTGCATGGTATATCAAAGAAAGAGAATCTATTCTGGATTGAGGGTGTACACTGCTCAAGTAGGAAAGGAGACCCTTGATGCAACGCTAACAAAGCAAAAGAAAGCTAAATCTTTTGCAGAAAATTTGAGCTAGATTTGGTTCTTTACTTTATTCTATGGTCTGACAACATCCTAAAAACCCTAAACCTAACTTGTCACTGCATGGTATATCAAAGAAAGAGAATCTATTCTGGATTGAGGGTGTACACTGCTCAAGTAGGAAAGGAGACCCTTTGATCTACGAAGAAAGTTTGCAAAGAGTGCTACATTTTTGGATAGATTTTAAACTCTTTGCAAGTTCGTGGATGCTGATTTGTACAAAACGTCTCGAAGTTGGTTCTCATCTCACGAATGTATCCATATCATAATGACAGACTGTGTACATTTTGTGACAAGAACTACGTAACTATCTACAGAAAACGTGTTTTACAATGCCTATAGTATAAAAAAGATATGCGTAATACCTATTGTTAATGTCATAAATATGTACAACAGAAATATGCACACCTAACAATGGAACTTGGAAGGCATCTTCAAGTTTGAAGGTCATAATCTGACCACGTGTAATGGGCAAAAAAGTCGTTATTTCGTATCCAAATCTTTAAAGAAGGGAGGAGAGGCATGTAAATTATAGATAGAAGTAAAGCATACAACATATTTATGTTTTCCCGAAAGAGAAAACATATTGTTTTTGCTGGCATGGTGTGTTCTTTTTTACTTCCTCCTAGAATAAAAGGTTTACAGAAAAGGCAGGGCTGTGCACAAGGCCTGGCTACATGGGCTGTATTGCATGCGATTAGCTTGACACAAGGCTAGAGGGAAAACATTCTGCATTTTTGCAAAAATGATGCCTTTCTAGTTCCTCTTTGTGTCTGACTTACTGCATTTAGCCCCAAATATTGTACATATATGAATATGCAATTAACTTCATTGTTATTGTCATATCTGCTTAGACCACCCTCTGTCAACTACTTACTGGCACAAATATCTGAAACACCAAGCTGTGTCAGATCTGTCGGGCCGGGTACAACGGATGCGTACGATGGGGGTGGGGGGTCTGCACTAGGCACCGCCACGGGGTTTGTATAAGCTGCATTGGGGGCATACTGGGTATTGTAAATAGGACGGAGCATGGTGGCATTGGGTGGTACAGAAGATGCCGGAGCAGTGCCTGGTGTCGCCATCATTTGGTCACGTGCCTTCTTACACTGGCAGCACATGTACACGACGATGCCGACAAAGAGGACCATTCCGAGGCCGAGCCAGAGCATGGAGTGGATCACGGACTGCTGTGTGAAGTGCCTCCTCAGCAACACCTAGAAACGGCAGCAAAGAAGAAAAAAAACTTCTCATATCCAGAGTCGAGAAGATGTAAAAAATGCCCAGTACTAAGGACACCCGCTAGGAGGGCCAAGGTCAACACTGGCCCTCATCACAATCTGTCGCCACTTTCTATGCTGGCCAAAAGTTATGAGGACACTTTAAGAACACCTACCTCTCAGTAATCTTTATTGGCACCTACAACAGAATTGGTTCTACTCATGGCGGTTCTAAGGTACTCCCTATAATGCCCGTAGCCGTAGGAGTGTGTGACCCCGGCCGAGCCCCGAAGCCAAAAAAAATGTCCCGGTGGACTAAGCTGCTCGATGTGCTCACGATTAGCGTACGGCGTCTATTTGTTACCGGGTCCCGAGTTGATTTTAACTAAAAGTCAACCCGGGCTCGGTCGTGCCCAAAAGAGAACGCCCCGCGGGGCCACGTAGGGGTCACGCTCGAAAGTGACAGCAAGAGAACAGCCCGGAAGGGACCCCTTTTCCAATTGTGACCTTACCTCCTTAGTTCTACTGTAACAGTAAGAATGGCAACAGAAAATCTGTACCTACTGGCACCTTTTTTTACTGATAGAAATTCAATGTATCGTCCAGATGTACCGTCTACTGTCAGCCTCCTGTTCTACAGTGACTGCTGCCTACGACTAATAAGAGAGGGGGAAGTAGAAAAAATAATAACTTACCGCGGAACCGTCCCCGGCATTGTCCGGGTTATACAGGCACTTGTAGGTCTTCCCGACTCCGTAGGTTTTCGCAAACCTCTCTACTTTCTGACGAGTATAAGCGTCGTCTCTTTCGCATGTAGGCTGCGTCGCACACTGGAGATTTAAGAATAATAAGCATCAGTCTTAGTGTTGTCATTCCTATCATAGTGTACTATTTTACCAGCCCTGATACCTTGATGATTTATCTTGAAACACGGCCATCGTGATCATATCGTCAGACGAACTTAGCTGCACAGTAACTTTTCACAAATAGTGAAATACAATATGTAAAGCTACCTCACCTATTTTCGCGGGGTAACCTATATCCGTTGTTTTTAAAAACAGAGTACGTACTAGTGTATAGAATGGCAAGTTGACGAATGGTGTTTTCCAACAGCAATATTTTGAAAATATTGCAATCTGAAACCACCGTCCGTCGACTTGATATCCCTAAATAGCCTGTCTTTAGAAACAACGGACATAGGTTACCCGCGGATAAAGGTGAACACAAACAAAACATCACGTAGTCAATGCAACATGGCAACTATCACTGTTGTATTGACGAAGCCTAACAAATTAGCCTAGTTCGTGCGATATGGGGAAATTCGGCGAGCTCTAGTCGAATGATAGACTGCGACGGCCGAATTTCTAGATCGGCTAGAGCTCCCGGATTTCAAAATTGCAAGAGCTTCGACCCTATTTTTCGAAGAAAATCTGACCCGTCACAATTTGGACCGTGCTCGGTGTTTTATTCCGGAAAGCGTAATTCATTGTCTTTTTTTGCCTTTTTGTTGCACGGCCTACATCACACAAAGGTTTAAATTCCAACGGATGTCGGGCGTACTTCGGCCGAAAATGCCCATTTGGAGCTCGCCAACACGTCGGCCGAGCTCAGTTCTTGATTTGTGACGGGGGCTTGATGATGAAAGGGGCGAAATTCACTTTTTGCGTGATCAGACAGTTCTTACCAAAGGTACTGTTTCCATAGACCAGTCCAACCGCGTTTCAGTCTCGTACAAGATGCCGCTAAAGTCTTGGTTGTTCACATGGTACGTCACGTTGATAACCAGGCACGGGAATCGGACGTTAATTCCACCGGCGGCAAATCGTTTCGTTCGGCAGTTGACACACGAATTACATTTCACCCAAGTCCCTGAAACAACGAAAGAGGTACATGTTATGCTTGGTGGCTTTTATTTGCTTTAGGCCAAATCAAGTAAACTTTATGGATGACATCCTATGCAGGGTGCAAACATAACGAGATAGCGCGAAAAAAACGAGATGGGTAGAAAAAAACAAGATGGCTTAATTTTCAAAATAGACACCATAAACGTCGTAACAAGATTTGAAGTGACAAAACGTGCCATCATAACTAACATGGCATTCATTCCTGTATGAAAGAAGTGAACTACTGCAGTAAAAGTGATACTAGTGTGGTACACTGGTATCACTTGCAAAGCTGGCAAGTACACCCATGCCTTCCATATAATTGGTGGCACTCAGTTTATAACTATCCAACAAGTTTCACTTCTGCAACTACAGTCATTCTCCCCGCCCAAACACCCCCCCCCCCCCCGCTAGTGCCACGTCTACATGTATAAGTATAGTTATTAGGCTTCAACACAACATTGGGCTCCCTTGGAAATCAGTTTTATCAAAACTGTAGGGACTACCCTCACAGATTAATAAATAGATAAAAAAAACAACATGTTTGCCTATTTTGGTCTATCTGACCAAACCATTCCCGCAGAGGAAAAAAAATCCTTCGTAAATAGCTTCATCAGGTTGGCAATTATTCACATAGTAAGGTTCTTTAGACATAACCAAGGAGGACTTACTTCCAACGTTTCGGTGTCTATCAGACACCATCATCAGGGTAGAATGGCGGGATACGATTCTTGCTGCTACTTATAGCCGATGTAGGCGGCGCTGCAGCAGCGAGAATGCTGTCCCAAACGTGGCTCAGTTTGTATGCCCCCCTTATCTCTCCAGTCGCTCTAACCCTGATGATGGTGTCTGACAGACACCGAAACGTTGAAATTCAAGTACTCCTTGGTTGTACCTAATTAACCTTACTATATGAATAATTGCCAACCTGATGAAGTTATCTACGGAAGAAAGTCTTTTGCATGTTTTACTTGATGAGTCTTATTTGCTTTTTAAAAGACAGATAAGGACAATGTGGGCACTTCACTCAAGTTGGTAACTAATATTTTAAAGCCCCACTTTGTAACATTTTGGCCGAAAATCTTAAAATATTCTCTAGAACAAACCTTAATGTGACAGGCATATAAAGGGTGTAAATTCAGAAATTTTTGCTAGCTTTCTTGGCCCCCAACAAGAAATGTGCGTGCATAGTACATACCGGTAAAGGAAGCTTCGGTTGTTGTGCAGGTTGTCTCCCTGAATCCCAGCGAACCCGTCCTCACGACCGGCCTGACGACGAGCACTCCACAGACGATGATGCCAGCCCCGCAAAATGCCGCCAGTAGGGCAGGGACCACGATGAGGGTACAGCAGAGAACGAACCGGCGGCTGGCCGGTGACGACTGTCTGCCGCTCCCATATATACGTCTTGCCCTTGGTCCACCACCAATCATCTCCTACTTTGTGTAGAAAAGGGTGATCAATAAACTTTGTGCCTCATGCAATAAGATAAACCATGTATCTTAGGCTCCATCTGCCATTACATTTACAACTGTTTTAAGAATCGAGAAGAAGTTGAACCTGTACATACAAGCATACATTAGACTTTGTAGTTACACACAGTAAGATATCTCATTCTTACTTCACTAGAACTAGTACTTGTACTTAGATTATTCAGAACTACTCAGAACTTTATCATCTTGACCTGTACTTAGCTTGCGTGATCAGGAACGTACAATATTAAAAGGTCTTCTTCATCATCATTAAAATATGAGGTGAACAACTTGCCAACTCCAAAACAGATTGAAAGGGACCTTTCGGTCATTTCGCAGAGCTCAGTAGAGGTGGACAGTCACAAATCCAGGCCCTTCCCCGACCACTAGCCAACCAAGGTTGGCGACAAGTCGGGAGCAGTCTGATCAAGGACTTGGTCTGATCAGTTCTAGACCACGCCTATATTTTTAGTGACAACCACGTGCACGTCCCAACCATTTCTCAATTAGTAAATGACTTACTTCCAATCTACTCCAAACCATCGCAAAGTAGTTGTTCTCTTGGGACAACAAGAACAAGCAAGGAGACACGCGACTGCGCCATTTTGAAAAACACAGAGTAGAACAACTGGTTCTACACTAATTATACATCAATCCCTATTGGTTACGACACCTGTTGGCATGGAAACGGTCATAGGTAAGATTAAAAAAAGTAGCCTGGCAGTTCTTTTGTTCTGCTTGACACAGATTATTTTTAAACTACATGTGAAATTTTTCTGTTAAGCTTCAAATATCATATCAAATATACATCATTATCATAAATCATGCGTTATCTTCGAAATCATCTTTAGATCCAAATTTATTTGGGATTCAAGTTTGCCGACCCAGGTATACACACTGTCTTTACTACATATATATATATATAAGTGTAAATTTTGATGACTGAATTCTGAAACAATTCATCTAAAGAACATACTTGGATAAGAAATGCGTCCGTACTGTTCATAAGCCATTCATGTTACAAGGGTAAACACTGTTAGACGTTTTCGAGATTGTAACGTTACCTTCGGTTTTTGTGCTATCCCAGACAGTGTGCCCTAACTTGGCACGCTTTTGTAATTAAGAAAATAAAATTATTATTGTTCATACTTCTCGTCTCACGTAATTATAAGGAGGGCTGTATTGAAGTGTACATAGCCGCAATCCAGTGATGAAAGTAGGCTGAATGCACTGAATCGGGAAACCCGACTAAGGAAATCATTATGAAGAAACGACGCCATAAACATTGACAGAACTCTGTAACGTTATACTTATCGGGAAATATCTTCGACATTTCATTTCCATACACGGTAGGAATCATATGATAGAACAAGGAGGTTAAATGCGTTTTAACCTCCTTGGATAGAAGAATGTAACGAATCTTTGGAGCGATAGCTCACCTGTCACCTTCACGGAAACAAAACCAGCGGGAAAAGAGGTCATTGACCTAAAAAAAGACACACGGAATTTTCCATTACGTTTGTCAGACGCTGGGTAGTTTTGTAGGTCAGAATTTTTGAATCTGCCATTTGACCAAAATAACAGCGGCCAATTGTTTATGGAGTTTAACTATGGTCGGTTTTCTACTCAACTAACGTTTAGAGACAGATATTTGTAACGTCAATGGCTTTATAAAGCTTTTTTTACGTCTATGGCGTTTTTTTTCTGCTTGGTACAGGTCGTGTACTACTAGCATTTAGCCGCGGGCACGAGAGCCTTTCTAATTAGCATAGTCAGTGGCAACAAAAAACGGCGTACGTATGAGTAAACTGCACAATAAAGATCAACAGGGCACTCCTAGTTTCATGTTTCTACTTGTTTGCCTATCTTGTTTTTCTTCGCCCTCTCGCATAACGTTTGGAGTCTGCAATTAATGCTATCCATGAAATTCCCATGCTGTGGCCTTATGTCTCTTTCAGATGGTTAACTAGTATCCTTGAATGATAACCCTGTGCGTATGGCGATCTTTACTTATCAGCAGACAGGGCTTAAAATATTTGTATTCTGGTCATACTACTATTTTCAATATGATGACAAGATTTGATATAACTTACCCTTTTTTGCGAAGTCTTTCAGCCGAAGTCGTGATGTGTTGCTGTATGTTGTTTGGTGCTCAGTTCTTCCCTAGTATGAGAACCCTGCGTTACTATACTGACTACCACTGCTTATGGACGTAAACAGGGACCCATTTCTAGTTTCCGGGGCCAAAGGTCATATGCAAATCTACTCATCACAATGGATATGATCATTGCTATATACATTTATAGAGAGATAGATAGATATACCAAAATAAGTCATTATTGGCCATACCCTTCCCCCAAGCGAATCTCATTGTGATAACATGCAGTCACAAAGTCAAATTCAATCATCTGAATTAAGAAATAGAACTGAAACGTCACGTTAACGATAGCTAAATCAACATAGCCCAGTGACATCGTTGTGGAAAAGGTGATAAAATAAATAAAATAAAGTTTGGTATCATGATGATTTCCATCTTTAAGCGTTGGTTTCTCTGGAAAAGTACATTTTTACGTGTATGGTTTGAAACAATGCCTGTCTGATATCTTGACACTGCACGGTTCATTGACCCCCAGAAGAATCACGAAAATGGAATTTTCCATTCCGTCAGACGCTGGGTATTGGGTATTCATGTTGGTCAGACGTTTTGAATCTGTCATTTCTCCGGTTACTGTCGGTCATTGGTTGAGACATAATCACGTGCACAAAGTGAGGCCGTCGTATGGCGTAACGACAGAGTGTTCGTCTCAGAACCAAATGGTCCCGGCTTCGAATACTGTCTGTCGTGTCGCCGATCTTGCGCCCTTGATAAAGGCACTTTGCACCACCTTCCTCACTCTACCCAGGTGTAACAATGGGTACCTGACTTCGGTTAGGGAAGTAAAAGGAAAGAATGGATTGGGCTCCTACTTCCAATACCGTGTCTGAGACAGAGGGGATAACAACCCACTGTCCTTACAACCCCAAAAAGGCTATGGGGCTACCTTTACCTTCTGTCTGTATTTACCTCCATGAAATATCATGGAGGTTATATTTTACCCAGCGTTTGTCTGTCTGTCTGTCTCTCTGTGTGTGTGTGTGTGTGTGTGTGTAAACAAGATAACTAAAGAACGTCTTGATGGATTGGTTTCATACTTGGTGTGTTGGTAGGGTGTGATGAAAGCTGGAAATGATTAGATTTTGGGCCACCTAGCGGCCCCCTTGGTACTGCAGCGCAACTTCTGGTTTTGCTATCTCGGTGTTCTGAACATGCTATGGTCAAGATTTTTTAGTATTAGATAGCTCTTGTGCTCAGGAAGAAATGACATAAGTTTGGGCCCCCTAGCGCCTAGTTTTGGGATAGCAGGGGCATTTATGTCAAAAACTTCTGACGAGGATAACTCAAGAAGGGAACAACGGATTTTCATGATTTTCGGTATGTAGGTACCTTAGACAATGTTGTACAAGATAAGATACTAATTATGCAAAATAAGAGTACATTTGCATAATTAATGAGAATATTCTTTCATAGCAGTTTTTTCAATGTATCTCTTGTCCCGGACGTAAGATGGTCGTGCCATTTGGGTGGTAGATAGCTTTTAGCGTCATGACAAAGTGAGACAAGTTTCAGTCCCCTAACATTTAATTGTGGAACTGCAGGGGCATTTTTGTCAAGACACTACAAAGAGGATAACTGCAGAAAGGAACGACTGATAGCCTGCATTTTAGGTATGTAGATAGCTTGGGCAAAGATGTTCATAATGATATGAATTTTATGCAAATGATGACTTAATTTGCATGATTAATGAGGAAAGTGTATAATTCCATTGTTTGCAATATTTGGACTTGGATAAATGTATCACTTGTTAATTATAATCGGTGGAACATATGCAGATATCAAATATGCAAATGAGGAACTTATTTGCATAATTTATGCAAAACAACTTAATGATTAATGATATGAATTGGAAAATTACTTGTGACTGTACGTTATTCAATGATGAACAACACCATGCATAAATCATCTTAATGTTAAGTCATTTGCATGAAATTAACAAAAGCTCTAAATATTCATGGCGGTATGAGGTCGCCGAACTCTATTTTTTATGTGGAACTGTCAAAATAAGTTACTAACTTGAGTGCAGTACCACATTTTGCTTGTCTGTATTTAAAAATGAAGTTTGTCATCAGCACAGAAAAGCATCATGGTAAAGTGTAGCTTGTCCACCTTTTGAATGATAGTATCACCTGTCTTATGACGTCATGACACAGTTGCGCAGTTTATTTATTTAATGGTTTGGCAGTACAGCTCGCATAGTCAGGGCTGCCCGACTGAGCTGCCCATTAAAAAGGGCTAGCCCTGCTGACAGAGACAAAGACAATATACATGGACTTTGAGATGGGCAGGATAATCAACAAGAAATGAAGTGACAAAACGTGGCATTACAACTAACAATCCATTCCTGTCTTAATGAAGTGAACTAGTGTAGTAAAAGTGATACTTGTGTAGTACACTGGTATCGCTTGCCAAGTTTGCAACTACATTCATGGCTTCCATATGCATATTGGTGGCACTTTTACAATTATCCAACAAGTTTTCACTTCTGTACAATTATTGGTCTATAGCACAACATGTTTGTCCAATTCGGTCTATCTGACCATCCCGAAGAGGAAAAAAATCTTCTTTTTTTTCTGAAATCAGGCGAAAATTAACGAGCGCGTCGATGTCATCCATAAAATTTACTTGCTATGGCCTTACACATTCTACTCAATATTCATGTAAATGACGCCATCCTTTGCATGAATAAAGATTTCATTATAATTATCACCTACAGTAGCTACCTGCCCAAACAATGAATATCCATCAATCCCCACTGGAGTTATCCTTCTCAAAGGTTACAAACGAACTTAAAGTCTCACTGTAATTCAAAACAATACATGAACTTAATACTACAGGGTTAATGGCCCGCCCCGAGGTGTATATGTTGCGATAACGCCTAGGCCTGGCCCTTTGCTATAACCACCGAATGAAACTACCGGTACCGAGTGAGCAAAGCGAACGAGGTGGTTTTATGAGGTGGTTACAGCAAAGGACCAGGCGTCATCATACCATATGTTTATTCGACCCCCCACCCCCCTTCGTAATTTCAAAACGGCTTACTGATCCCACAATACCGGAATATTTTACACAAAAAATTAACAAAAAGGTTGGATAGGGTTAATAATATTCTCCCTCGTTGAAGTAACTGGTTAAGATGAGACTGAGGTATTTGAACTTTGGTCGCCTCTGTGGTTCCCTGTCCCAGCATCGCTTGATGATCTCATACAGGGGTTTGGGCCAGTCGTTTTCAGGAGGCATGCGGTACCCACGGCGGACTTGGGCTATCACAGTTGGAGTATCCCATCCTGCAAACCATAAACATATGCGCGTGATTTATATATATATATATATATATATATATATATATATATATATATATATATATATATATATATATATATATATATATTGCATACATGTATATATATCCAAAAATATTGAGACTTTGGGAGTAATGATAGATTGACCTATTAAATGCCATTGCTGTTTAAAAAAAAACATATATTACCAAGCGGGCGTTTCTTGCCCTTTGTTCAAATTTTCCTTTGCAATAATCTGACAATTATTTCTAACATTTTTTTACTTTCTTAATATCTTTTTACTGTTTTGATACATGTAAACACATTGTAACGTTAAATACATTAAATGGCAGTGGGAAAATGACAGAAATTGGACAAAAATATAGTCAGATACCATGTCAATGTCCTCGAAAAGGACGTAAAATGGAGGTCCCGTGTCTGGGGAGAGCCATACCCCAGGCACGTTAAAGAACCCCCACACGTGCGATGGTGCGGTGTGCAATGGTGCAAATTCGTCTGTCTGGAGTTGGTGATTCACTTCAAATCACCCGGACGGGAGACCTGGTGCATCCCCGTCTTGTAATTAGCCAGAGAAAGGGTATGTCACCTCGTAAGGGGCGGTATAACCCCGCCGTATGTAAACATGTGCGAACATGTGTGTATAGCGGCTTTGAAAAGGTGTCCCTTGACACCGTACCTGTTCCATTGTCCTCGTATATGGAAAATCCTAATAAATCATAAATCATGTCTGCGGCGGTTAGTTGGTCGCAAATCATACTCTTCGACTTCGGACAGCTAACTCCTCTGGCATGTTATATATCTACATTTCTCCAATTTCTCCTATCTTTCCAGCGACCTTTGGAGCCTGGTAGAGGCTACGAACTCCGTAATGATCTCATATTGACGTTTAAGTCTTTATCATAACGCTCATCATCTGATACAAACGTTGATGGTGTCTTACCTTTGTACGGAACCCGTCCCTTGGTGAGGATCTCAGTCATCAGAATCCCGAAGGACCAGACATCAGACTGTGACGTGAATTCATTCGTGTCAATTGCTTCAATCGCCGTCCAGCGGATGGGCATTTTACCTAAACAAGATTTGAAACGTAGGATGAATCTTAAGCTTATTTTAATTCTATGAAACGTAGGATGAATCTAAGCTTATTTCGATTCTATAACTATTTCATAAACAGTTGTTTTTTCACTACCAATTGTTTTAGATATCTATTCTATAGTTGTCTGTCACCTTTCTCATGGTAATTTTGACTGGTTCTATTGCGCACCAGGCGTAGGTGTCGCTGCTAACAGATGCAGTTCCAAACGTTGATTATCTGCATATATGCATGTTTATGCCTGCGGTGTTTACAAGAATATATATTTATATACAAGAATAGGTATAGGAGAAATATAGCTATATACAAGAATAGGTATTTCATAAGGTATACACGGATATTTTTCATACTTTCGATTGAATCAGTGAAATTCTGAGCAAACTATCAAACCACCAAAGTTTGACTTACGAGATGTGGTGGCAACGTGCATGCTTTCGAGCCTCGCCATCCCAAAGTCCGCCACCTTGCAGAGGTGCCGTTTTCCAACAAGGACGTTTGCGGATCGCAGGTCTCGGTGGATAACATGGTTGGCTTCGAGGTATTCCATACCATCGGCGATCTGCGAAAGATAAAATGGCTGGTCATGTTTTGAAATATCATGTTAATTGTTTCAAACCCAGTTTTGAAGATGAATAACTACAGAGGGAAGGCAGTCTTCACCGAATCAAAGGCAATGTAAACTTTACTAAAATCCAAAACATCATTACATACATTATTAGACAGAAGTATGCAGAAATGAGCGCTTTTACTATATGGTGATAACGAAGTCGAAAAAGCACAATTGTATACCCGAATCCATATACTGCTATAGGTACCTCCGAATAATTGAATAAATGAATGAATACATGAACTAGAGTTCGGCGACCTCATGCCTCCATGACATATTTAGAGCTTTTGTAAATTTTATGCAAATGACTTGCACATTTTCATCACTGACTAACATACACATGTCACAATTGTAAAACCCATCATTAATCATTAAGCAGTTTTTCAATTTATACTTTATTCAAAAGATGTGCTTCGCAGCCCCCAAAACGGACTGACTTACGCAACAAATTCACTAAGACTTCAAGTGTCTGCTAACAAATGATTGATTTATTAAACTTTACTCATTAATGTCGAGAGGCTGCTAGACAGCATTATTCATTTCCGCATATATCATGCAAATCAGTTCCTCATAAGCATATTTGGTATCTGCGTATGTTCCATCTATCATAATTCACATACGGTACATTTATTGGTCCAGTTATTGAAAACAATGGAACTATGGAATTTTCACATTAATTTTGCAAATTAAGTCATTATTTGCATAACATGTATATGATTATGAACATCTTTGACTAAGCTACCCGCATGCCTAAAATGATGTTAATCCGTCATTCCTTTCTGCAGTTGTCCCCTATGGAATATCTTGACAATAATGCCTCTGTAGTAAATGTTAGAGGGCTGAAACTTGCCCCACTTAAGCTTTGTCATGATACTGAATGTCAAGAACATATGTCCTGGACAAGAGATACATTAAAAAAACTGCTATGATAGATTATTGCCATTAATTATGCAAGTGTACTCCTATTATACAGAATTAGTATTTCATTTTGTACAACATTGTCTAAGGTACCTACATACCAAAAATGGAAATTCGTTGTTCCCTCCTTGAGTTATCCACTTCAGAAGTTTTTGACAAAAATGCCCCTGCTATCCCAAAACTAGTCGCTAGGTCATAAGAGAAGCCTGGGCAGATCACTTTTACTCACTGTGCAATGAGGACGAGAACGAGCCCTTCGATGAAGAACATAGAGTATGTATTACAGAGTTCTTTTAAGAAAATGGCGAGAGACAGCCACCCGAACAAAGATGCTATAGGAAAACCCTTCACCACCAATGAAATACCCGAAGTGTCCAGAAAAGTTAAGAACGTTTAGAGTGGTAGAAGGGGGGGGGGGGGCTGACTTACGAGCACATAAAGTATGAAGGGGAACCACAATGAGATAGGCTGACAAAACTGTTTATATAAACGACAGCACATTGATATTCACCTGGGCACCCATGTCTATAAGGTGCTCCTGCCCCAGACGCTTTCCCTTTCCATGACGTAGATAGTGCTCCAGACTGCCGTTACACATGAACTCTGTGATGAGGTAGATGGGGTCCTCCTTCGTGCAGACGCCCAACAGCTACAAATGTACGTACAAGTGCAAAATTGTAAAAGTAGCCAAATTAGGATGCACTGTCCAGATAAAACCAGAGTCTTGGAGATTAACTTTATCGTGGGTTATTTTACCGTTCATGAAATGAGGAATTATGAGACAAAACCAAAATCATTCTAGCCAATTTAGATTTTCATTTTTTTCACTATCGCCGAGAATACGTTGTTTAAGAACCAGCAAAAAGAAAGAGGGATGGTTGTCAAGGAAGTGCTGTCCACTTTCACTGACCTTATTATATGTTTCTGCTGAGTTTGAATTTGAGTTTATATTTTGTTATGATACATCGGTTAGAGACGACGTGTGTCATGAATAGCGCTTCAGACAGGTGCTCTTCAAAACAGGCTAGCTAAATCGTTATCATTTTGGCTGGATGTATTAACGTTACGTACCTGGACAATGTTGCGGTGCTGCAGGTTCTTCATAGTGTCAGCCTCACGGAGAAACTGGTCGTCTGGCATCGATCCCTTCTTCGCTGTCTTCACTGCAACATCGTTGGTTTCCTTCCAACGACCTAAGAAACGATTGAGATACTGTCATTTCTCGCAGGGCTCTTCTGTTTCAACAAAGGATTCCTTACAGGATGTTCTAAAATATGGATCGCCTACTTTCATTTAAGCAAAGGAAATTGTTGTATCAAAACTGTCGTTTCTCAGATTGATTGATTATGCCAACTTCACAGACCTTGGAACACGTCTCCAAAGTTGCCCTGCCCTATCTTCTTCAGAAGTTTGATGTTGTCCCGTGAAATCTCCCATATTTCGGCATGTGGCTGTGGAACTTCTGACTTCGGACATGGGGTGCTGATAGTGCAACTACGGATTTGCCCCTCCCCTGTGTAACAGGTAAAATATTGCAAAACACTCCCAAGTAACATTTTCTCGTGGAATAATGCTATCCAGGTCACTCACTCACAGTCCGTAACCACAGTGGTCGTAGGGGCATTAATGGATACATAAACAAAAGTTAAGAGATCTCATATCCCTGCAAGATATTTAGATTTTCTCGTATGCTCTGTTTTAATTGTTGTTACCTTGCTGTACGAATAACCTTCCGACCAATGTCTGTTGATCAATTCTTTTCACTCCACGATTAACATATAGCTATCAAATGGAAAATATTTAACAGACAGAGACGGAACAAACGTCTATGACCTGGAATGTTTGTCAGCTCTACTTCCTGTCACTCCAACAGCTCTAACTTTTTGCCCTTCACATTCTGACACACTGATGACGTGCCTATTTGATTTACGCCCAGATGTATTAGCTACTTATAAAAAAGCAACTTAAGCTGTCACTTGCGCACCTTCTTTATGTGATGTTTGATGTGATTATTCATAAAAAAACACAGGAGAATAACTAAATGACAAGGGCATACGGAGATAGTGTTCCAACAGTTCCGTCAGGCTGTCGAACTCCAAGCCAGCTTCAACGTACAGTTTTCCCTCTGTGAATCTTTGTACTTTGAAGTGGTTTACTCTGTTGTTGCCAGTTTTGCTGTGCAGCACAGATATCGTATACAGGTGTGAGCCTGAGAAATAACACATTAGTTAGCTACTCTGCTATAAACGAAACCTTTCCTTATTAGACATATAATTATAATGAGACAATATGTGTACAAAAAAAATCACCATTCCACAAACATTACATTCAAACTTTATCAAGATCAACATCTCAGCAAATTACGCAATCCTGTCATGTATCTGATGCTGAATTACATTGACTTTCACACAGGGTCTTGAAAAAGGTGTCCGTTAAACAACCGTCATTCAACAATGAATAGAATTGAAGATTTCGAGACGGAATCAAAGTAGCTTCATAAGTCTCATAAAATATTTTCTTGAATTGATGAGAAGGCCGCTGGCGGGCAGGCCAAGTGACACCTAGAGTCCATTCCAAGACACCATGCGGATGTTTGTGGCCATTGTTTAGAATTGATTTTAAAGTTTTGTAATCATATGTCTAGGACATTTGATACTTCAGAAATATTTGTAACACTGTTTCAACTTTATAAATATTTCCCTGGTCCTGTAAAACTTTGGAAATATTCATCGTGTGGAATTGGATACTTCTAATGGTTTCTAAATAATGATAACAGCATTCTACCATTATTTACCATTTTCTACCATTTTTTGTAAATGGTTCAGTGGGCTGGGAAGATAGCAATTCACACATCCTTGCAAAGTATGGTTGGGTACCATGCAACAATGGCCCACCACAAAGGATTCACCAGTGCCCAGCAGTGAAATCTAAAAATATACAGATACAACAATAGGGCTTACTTTTATGGGGGCAATAAACTAATTTAACCATTTGGCCAGGTTTACCATTTTTTGTAAATATTTGTAAATGTAAAATAATCACACAGAGGTTTCACAATAATTCTAAATAAAGATATTTTTGTACAGTTACTTTCAAAATGTTTCTAAAATATTCAAAGGAATTCAAATATATGAGTACTTTCTCAGTCAATTTTTTTAAAATAATTTAATTATTGTGGCTCAGATATTCTTTTATTCAAAATAATTCAGACTAATTATAAATATCGCCTAAAAACCCTCATGGTGTCTTGGAATGGACTCTAAGACAGTCGACAGCAATTATCTTTTTGGTAATTTCTAACATTCACAATTATAACACTTCAATTCTTTGTATACGTAATGGTCCAATTATTACTATCACATAGAATCATTGCAAATTATCATACGTTTACCTGTTTTGCCGATATCTTTCCTACTTCTCACCAGGAAAGTACCAACCGGATTGTCATCAGAAAGGAGGCGATATTCTGTGTCTCTTCGGTCCAAGGGTCCTGCGAACCATCTTACGTAAAGCAGAAGTCAATTAAGGATTCAAATATAGATAAATAGGACCCATAAGAGAATGCCGTAAGGTGATTGCTAATCTGTAAATAATATTGATAGCGTTGATTACAACCAAAACATTGTGTTAGATGTTGAGCACAGACACGCACACACACACACACAAACATACATACATACAAACATGCTACACTAACCATACGCATCACACACACAGTGTATCTGAGTTCTTGACACCTGT
>NC_049980.1:6153229-6163859 GCF_000003815.2 Branchiostoma floridae | reverse complement strand
GCAGTGTATAGGCTGTAAAACTCAGTGTAGACTATATGATTCAATACACAACGACGGCAGCGGCCATTCTATAAAAGGCTCATTATGTAACATTTTGGCCCCGAAAATGAAAATAATCTGGGGAATAAAAACCGTTATTCTCCTTAGAAGATTTTGACACAAACGCCCCTGCAGTTCCAAAGCAACCTGCTGGGGGATGCCTCACTTCTTCCTTACATGACAAGCTGCCTGCCACTATAAATCAAGACCATAGCATGTTTAGGTCAAAAGATACAAAAATGAAAGTTCTGCAACAGTACCAGGGGCCGAAATTAATCTTGACATACCAAATTTCATCGTGATCCACCAAGAGGTTCTTGAGTTATGCTGACGACTAAAATCCGAAAAGACAAACACACCAAATTGATGTGCTTAAAGTGTGTTAGAAGCGTATAAAATACAACTCACCACGTTCTGTCTCCTGGTCTCCTTTCAGTTTACTCATTGTGAATTCCTTCCTAAGCTCCTTGCCCCGGAAATGATCGCTTTCCTTGACTTCTTCCACCATTGTTGCCAGAAACCATCCTTGTCTCTCGTCGTGCATGGTCTCCCCGAACCACCAGCCATCCGGTTTCTTGCGTAAGACAAAGAGGGTGTCTCCTTCTTCAAGGGCCAGCTCATCAGGCTCATCTGGATCCCTGCGGAGGATGACGCGGACGATGGGACAGTTCTCCTTCGGGTAGATTCTCCCTCCTTCCTCGTCTGTTCCAAGCTGTTCGAAAGCCTCAACCCAACGTGTCAGCTCACTTGGAGACGTGGCCGCGAATATCATCTCTTCTGCTTCGTTCCCTTCGTGATCGCAGTCCTCGAGGAGGGTCACGCCAAACTTGTAGTTCTCCTCTACCGGTTTGGACCAGAACCATGACATGAAACCTTTCTGTTCCTTCTTTGAAACTGTGGGATCTTCACAACTGTAATAGATATTGTCAATCTCACGTACGACAACACGATCTCGCTTGCAGTAGTGTCTTAGACTGAGGCGCTCCCCTTCTCTCTTATCTTCCTTCTTCTTAGTCACCAATAGGTAGTCAGTCAGGAGTACAAGGTAATTCTTGGCCGTCTTTCCTCTTCCTGGAATCCATGTAAGTTCCCCTTGTTTGACGATTGAACGCTCCTTGTTCAGAAGAAGGAAGTTTGGCTTGACTTTGTCAAAGGCTAACTTCCTCACGAGGTCGTCCAACTCTATGATCTGTTGCTCTTTACGTGTGGCTTGGTTACATTGCTTTGAGACGTCCTTAACAGCCTCGAGTGCGTCCGAAGCTGTCTTAAAGAGCTCCGTGTCTGTCTCTCTCAGGTTCATGATCCGTTCCACCATCAGTGGGAAACGAGTGATGCGCTGCATTGGCAGCAGTAGAAACGAGCTGAAAGGTAGGTTCCCACATCTTTCATCCAGCTCCAGTTTCTTTAGGGCATCGCAGAAATTCTGATTCAATTCCTGGTTCTGTGTTCCTTCAGTGAGGGATTTCAAGGTGCTCTCCTGAAGAGAAAGGTTCTTGCAGTAGTTCTTGTAAGGAACCAGGAAGCCCTTCTTAGCGTGGTTCGCGATGATGTCACACACATCAGTGACCACCACATTCTCCTCTTGCCTTGCTTTCAAGTCGTTAAAGAACAGCTGACTCGCTTTCAACACTTCTCCTGAATTTGACATCAGTGCATTGTACTCATTTGACTTGATCGAACCTCTCAATTCCTCATCTGACATGAAATGCTGGACAAGGACGGTCATACTGTGAAGATATGACCCCTCCGTCTTCAACACTTCAAAGAGAGCCTCCTGAAGCTGTCGCTGCTCCTCGGACATGCCATACCTGACCTTGCTCCTGACGACTTCTGGGAGGCTCGCCCAATTCTGTCCGAGATTAGAATTCCAGAAGATCATTGGGGTTTCATATGTTGCGCCTTTGTGAATGGATGGTGTTCGCTCGCTTCGTAGCTCCTGATATAATGGGCCGGTTGTCAAGCAATCCAGGGTCGTTGTTCTTGGATTTATGGTGTCTGTGTACTCTTCGCTTGTGCAGATGGTCTCAATGACCGGGTCACTTTCCAAAATCCCAGCTAAGGCCGTCAGTTTGATGGTGTAGCTTGTGTTCTCTTGTAAGGAACTGCAAGTTACCGACGTATCTTCTGGAGACAACGTCTGCCTGTGTACCGCGAGAGTTGGCTCTTTTATCTTCGTGATTTCGAGCTTGTACCCATCATTTATTTCCTTCGATGGATCCCATGCAACTTTAACCGACGTGTCGTCATAGTACTCTACCCTGAAGTTCCTAACAGGAGCAGGCTTTGAGGACATTGGCAATGATTGTTTTGCCTGGGACTTGTCCCCATGTTGATTCATCAACGAAGAAATTTTCCTTTTTATCTTCTTTCTGTCAGCTGTTGGTTGACTTCCTCGGTCCGTATTGAGTTGTTTTCGGTGGTCCTGGGACAGTGGTCCTGGCTCAGAAGCAGACGGAGGTTCAGGGGCAAGATCTGTCTCTTGTTCTGTTGCTTCCTTATCTGCCTCGCTCTTCAATTCTTGAAATGACATGGCCTTTGTTTTCCCTTGAGGTAATGGAGGGGGAGGTCCTCGGTCCTGCTTCGGGAGAACGACTGACTTATGTCTGGGTTGCAGCCTTGGCTTTGGTACAAGCTTTTCAGTGGAGACAGATGCCGACTCCAGCTTCTTTGCTTCATGCTGTGGCAGAGATTGACCGGCATTACCGGTGGCGATGTGAGATGGATGACTGTTGAAAAATTAATGCAAAATGTATACACAATGTTAATTGTGTTTGCTTACAGAATAAGGGTGCATGGATTGCCAATTAGATCCGATATCTCAGTGAATTTCCACAAGAGCCTGTCATTGTAACGTTATGTACTATATACACCTTCTTAAGCATTTGGCATGTTGGCATATATGTTAGTATGTATTTGTGAAAGCATAATCAATTTAATATTGCCTAGTATGTTATAATATTTTGGGAAGCAAGGGGCAAAATGGAAGGAGATAAAGTTAACATGGAGTAAGTGCTATACATGTAACTGCAAACGTGGTCCTTTTTTATTTTAAGTACACATATAGTACAGTGGTGCCGCACTCAAGCAATCTTGCTTATATTAACGGCTTCACTGGACAAAACATGATACAAGACATATAGAAAATATGTAAACGTTTGATGTACAGGAACAGTGTCGGGCAATTAAATTACAGCAAGAAAAACAACAACTGACATTGGTCATGACGGTGAAAATACTGGAAAAAGATACCTGTATGTTTAAACTACCAAGCCTGTAGAGGAGGCGTCAATTGTTATTTTGTTATTGTTATTGGGTGGGAAGACTACTCACTCTTTGCAGCCAGGGGCTGAACTGCGAGGAGCTTACAATAGGCGGGGCTAAACTACAAGGGTCTGGAGCGAGCTGCCATTCGGCGCCACTCAGGTCACCTCAATACGACGGTAATCGCCCCAGGTGCGGCCAAGGTGCTGTAGGTTTTGGACCACTCACACCTCACCATCGCACATGTGGCGGGTTCTTTAACGTGCCTGGGGTATGGCTCTCCCCAGACACGGGACCTCCATTTAACGTCCTATCCGAGGGACGGCCCTAGCCGAAGCTAGGTACTCATTTTCACCTGAGTAAAGTGAGGAAAGTCGTGTAAAGTGCCTTTCCCAAGGACACAAGATCGGTGACACGCAGGCGGATTCGAACCCGCAACCTCTCGGTCACGGGCCGAACACAATACCACTGTGCTACGCGGTCAATGTGGTCCTTCTGATTTTCTTGCATAAATTATGATAATGTTCATGAATCATTCACATTTGAATACGTCTGAATATTCCTGTTAGACTAAATACACAATATTTTTGCAATGATCAACGATACAATTTAAAAATAAGATATTGCTGAACAAAACATAAGGAGTCCAGTCATTTTAATCGGAAAAGGTGTGGCAATGAAAATGCATTGTCATGGCGACGGAGTTATGGTTTATATATATATATATATTGAATTATACATTTGCTGTTGTTGTGTGTTTTAGCATTCGCCTTTATCACTCTGGCTCTGTTTACAGCCTGTCAAGTGCTAACAAGGTCCTAACTAGGTACTTGATGGATGAGCTGTTGACCTCTACCCTGCTATCCAGCAACTCTGACCTCTTGTTATCCTGTCTGGGAACTGTCTGATACCAGACATCTAGGAATGCATGTCCCGATTCCTGGGGCTTTAAAGACAATAGGACTCTGTCCTACCTCTCTGCCTCGTCGGTCTCTCCACCAAACACGCCTTTTTTAACATTGTGGGTTGCATCCTACTTCTGAACACCATTTCTCAGTTTTACACGACAATCAGTCGAAAATTGCTGCGAGTACTGACGTCACCATGAAAATACATTGCCATGGCGACGGAGGTATGGTTTATATACACCAGATGACTATTAAATTGTACATTTGTTGTGTTTTAGTATTCGCCTTTATCCTATCCCCTGGTTGTATTTACAAAGGATGTTTAACACGATGAATATTTGTAGGGCACTGCTGTCAAGGAAAATAACGGTCTCCTGTGTGTGGCGAGTGTCCTTGATATAACATTCAACAACAAACACAACTTGCTGACGTATTGGATTTTTCATTATACAACAATGTAAAGTTAGTGAACATCGTGTTTTTGTGTCGGCGACCACCCCCACTGTGCCGCTGTCAGTGGTACAAACTGCCAAGGGTTGATGGATTACTCTGACACCTCTAAACTCTGGTTACTAACGAGCTGACAAACCCAGATATTCTCTACTAATCTTCCCCTGGCTGGAGTATCACTTTCACTCTCCTAGACGCTTGGCTACATGGGAATTCCCTTCAAGGAACGGAAGAATGCAGACTTGCATGATGCAACTACGCACGCGCGGAAAATAAGTTCTTGAGATGTCTATCCAATTCTGAGAATCCCTGACAAAAGGACGCAAACTATACTATTAGGCGTCGCTACTGAGGCGTCGCCAAAAAAAATCGGGTGCTTGAAGGGTAGGCTAATTGTACGTACCCAAGGGCCGGGTATGTAGGCTATAGGTTAATCATTAAGAGCGTACGAGCAAAAGCAGCCAAATACACAGTTTATCGCTTGTTTCGAAGACCTTCTTGATACATGTAGTGTTATGCGCAGCTTGTGAACATTATCAGAATTTTTATTATTTTTCTCATCATAGGCATGCAATGAGAATGTACTCAGCATTTTCGGGATTGAAAAATCAACCTAATGCCTTGTACTTTGTAGTTTCAAAGGTCAGGTCATGGCGTAATTAGATAAGACTTTGTGGTTGTCAATAGCAGCATCTTATCAATATTTACATTGGTAGGTAAAGTTGCGTAGTATTGACAACATTAAAATGTTATCAATTTCTGTCTGTTTTCAAGTATTGTTTGTGCATACTTTTTAACTGATTAATTTTAAAAATTAGCTCACTGACACGTATAAGGTTAGAGTTAGAGTTATGGTTGCGCAATGGTTAGGGTCGGGTTAGAGTTAAGATTAGGTTAGGGTTAGAGTTAGGACTAGGTTTAAGTCGACCCGTCCTTTCACACCCTATGAGTGTGATGCTCTTCACTCTTCTCAGGTATACTGTAAAACCACCATGTAGTGTCCAGGCAATTTTTCGGCAGGTGGCCATCATTTGACATGACACCGGCATGTGCCTTTTGGTTGAATCCAAGGGTTAACACGCGACCAAGTACACCTGAGTGACAGGTATGCAGGTGTAAACAACAGAAGTATAAAATGTGCTTATCCACGACCACTGGAGTCTATGACATTACGAGAAGAAATAGCGCGATACAAATCTTGTATTTTTGTAAGTACTTAAAGTTGAAAGACAGCGGGGAACAAACTGTCCAATATAGTCGCATAATCTGGCTTTTAGGCCGTAGGAACTAGAATGTGGAATTTTGCCAGTCGACGTAGAAATACCCATAACAACTGTCTGTCAGGGTGAGTTAGCCGCAGTTCGAAGGATCGTAGGAACTTAAACATGTTAAATTTCTGTACCTCTCTAGCGCTAAAGTGTCAACCTTCGATATCAGTCATCTGGTGGCCCCCAAGTAGATTCCTTTAGATTAATTGCTGTGTTCTGCAACCTGAACTATTGATATCACATTATCTATTGAAACGCGATCCCGAAATGCTTAAAAACTTCAAATGATCGGGTATCAATATAATTCATCTAAGTGTATCTATAATTAGATACACGTAAGTAGATACACGATGTAAAGAATTAACCAACGACAACCTGTTTGTACATATAATGACAACCACAGACAACTTTGTACAACACAAGCTCTGTGAGTTCGTATACACATGTTTTAAGAAAAGGGAAGAGTCATGTAAACGTTAGATATAGTGATGCAGTTGCAGATGTATTGTTTATTCAATTGTAATACTACATGTTATAGTACTTAGTCTTTAGTATCACATCATGGGATTTGCTGCATTTAGCCCACATGGGCAGGAACATGCAAATAAAGATCATCATATAATTCTACATTTTACTCACAAAGTACTGTAATCTTTACAGTTCATTCACAAAAAAGCGGAAATATAATTGCTCGATATTTTCAATCTAACTTATATTCCACAAGGCATTACTAGTATCACAAATCATACAATAAAACAGATTGTGCATATGCAATCGAATAACACCCCGGTGGCTAGAAACCGTATGGAATGGAACTAATTACACCATAAACTGTTGACATTGACCGTTTGTTTGGTTATGTTCTATGATACTGCTATTTAGATTGTACTTGGTGGTGTATGGTGTATGGTTCGTAGGTTATACAGTGTAAATGTTATGCTACATGTTCTGTCATTTGTTATGTGTGGCTCACGACATTAGCTAAGTCTGCCAGTGCCCATTATGTATTTGTGTCGTTGCAATCTCAATCAGATCAAAGTCCCATCAAACGTCATTCAGACGTGTTATTATAGAGATTCTATACGATGTATAAACACACAAAGTGAAGCTATTACTGCCAAACCTCGATCAGTCGTCTGATCTTCCACAACAAAAGTCTATGTCTTATGATATCTATTGATATTAAGAAATCCCTTCTTCATCCATGCTTTTCCTGTTTGTTAGTCCATGCGTGTATTCTTAAACAACTTTTACTATGGGCTCGCATTATTGTCTTTTACTCACAGCTTTTCTTACACATGATCGTCCCATGCATGATGATCATCCCCAGTTCTCGTCGGTTAAGGTATCTAAGTCTAATCTAGCGTTGACGAAGAATCAACCGATTGCAGTTCATGTGTGAATACAGTGTGGATAGCCCGGGAAACTAGTATATGTTTTTGAAAGAGGA
Organism: Branchiostoma floridae; assembly: GCF_000003815.2. NCBI lineage: Eukaryota > Metazoa > Chordata > Leptocardii > Amphioxiformes > Branchiostomatidae > Branchiostoma > Branchiostoma floridae. The sequence goes on along the minus strand of NC_049980.1, from coordinate 6,156,483 downwards.
AGTTGCGCTCCATTTGAAAGAGGAAGTTGCGCTGACATTCCTTGGGCCCTGTCTACTTTTGCTTCCTCTTAGTACTTCCATTCACCCTATGCGAGCCATGCCAAACCTCGTTCGCTTTCAATTAGGCCACACTGACTTAATTTGATGGATGACATCCTCTGGAGACTCCAAAACTAATGCGAGAGGGGAAAAATCTAGCAAAAAAGTATGCTAAATCACATGATCAAACACCCAGTCCATTATTTCCCAGACTTAGTTTGTCTTATGTTCACCTTTAGTGAGACTGTAACAGACAATCGCCGCCATGGCAATAATGACTTTATTGCCATTCTTATTTCAAAAGAGGAACAAGGGCGCTGCGGCCCAATGCCATAATAACCATGTTCCCCCTTGCCCTGGGAAACAGATCGTCTGGCAAGCATTAAATTCTAAGTGACAGAAGAAGCTATTGAGTCGCATGTAGCAACATTTTTTTTTAAATGCGAAAATCAAAGCGCGCGTCATTCATGTGTGTACCTATTGTTACCGACAAGAAGACGCATATTTCTGTATCTAACGTTAGAGTATGATAGTTGAGCAATATCCATAGAGGTACTTACGATTTTATTGGTGAGTCTTCGTCGGCTATAGCTAGAGTAGCAAGTTGGTCGGTGAGCACATAACCGGTTCTTTGGGGTTGTGGGGAGGGAGACTCGTGCAGTGTTCTAATAGCATTTTCAAGTTTCTTAATGTGTGCCTTCGGTACTCCTTCGGACTTCAAACAGTCCTTGTCTTCTTGATCGACACATGCCAAAAGATCTGGCGTAGTGTAGTCTCCCTCCCTCAGATACTCGACAACTTTCTCGTGAAGTGAGTTCTCGACGCACCATTTGTTGAAATCGAAACCTGTTGCTTCCTGTCCGTCAGGTATGGTCGCCATTGTGTCCGTTTAAGCTTGCTTGTTTGCATAAAGCAGGTTATCTGGCCGTAGAATCGAGGTAGCAGTACATTAGCCGTTCCACTCCGTTTGTGACGTTGTTCGACTTTGAACCCTCCCATGATTTGTAAAAAAACAGTGAACAGATTAACATTAGACTGAGCAGAGCACTTTGGACTAACGCTTGTAGAGTTTTTGTGATTCTAATTCACATATCTGATATTTTGTTAAAAACTTCTTTGTACTCAACGGATCATAATGAAAGCCCAGCGAGGGTCTTCACGCGTCGTTGAAAATTAAAAAAAAATGAGATTTATACCAAAGATCTTGAGATTTTGACTTAAATCTTGAAAGTTGTTTTGAAAAAGCCCCATCCCTTGAGATGCTTTGAAAGCGTCTGGAAAAATCTTGAGATGATTTCAAAGAAAGATCTTAAGATTGTTCAATCAATCATGATATTATGATCAATTGTTTTGAAAGATCTCAAGATTGTCACGAAAGATCTCGAGATTTATTAGTCTTGAGATCTTTGAAGTAAATCTTGAATTATTTCATTGCCGACGAGGCATTGAAACAAACACACAAGTACACAAACACACAAGTACACACACACAAGCACATAATACACATACACCTAAAATATTCAAATCCCTTCATTTCTGTATGTCTAACGTAGTGACATATCAGCTCAGTGTTTCACAATTCGTGACGAATGTTCATTTGTTGTGGTAAAAAGATCTGACCATATAAATAAGCTACATGCTGGATGAAGAATAACGGATTACAATCGTCTCGTAGTATTGTTTTTTACAGTAAGAAAGGGAGTGTTTGTACGGGTATCTGTAAATCATTACCAAAGAACTATGCATGACTACGTGCCTTGAAACGCGTATCCCTTCCTATCCAAAGTCTGGTACACAAGTTTATCAACGTGGTACTTGCGTGTATAGAATTGCCATTTAAGAAGCTACACGCGCGCGCACACACATACACATACACACACACACACACACACACACACACGTACACACACACACACACACACACACACGCACGCACGCACGCACGCACGCACAAACACACACACACACATATACGCACGCACGCACGCACGCACGCACACTCGCACACGCTCACACACAGACGGACACACACACACGCACACACACTCACACATACGCACACACACACACACACACACACACACGCGCGCGTGAGCTCTAGATTTCGTGGCATGTCTCATGCTCTGTGTGTCTGTTTGACGAGGCGTGTGATATTATACGCATGTGGTGCAGTAAGCGGAGTCGAGTGACTTTGCAATAGGGTTTTTTTAAGCGGACCACATGCAAGCCTTCTAGCGATAAGGTCTTGAATTGCAGACGTCATTTCGTTCTATCTGATCTGAAGGCCAACGATGTCCTAAATACATGTCCTTTATAGAACAAAACAAGCAAGCGAAATACTGTAGAATTGGGAATGTTTGGAAAGATCTAAATTCGTGGTAGGGAAGATAATTGGAATATTCGCGTGCCTCCTGGTGGTTTAAAGTTTGCGGATGCAACGCAGGTTTTCACTGCACAGTAGTTTACGATAAAGTACCCACTTGTCCCATAATATTCACAAAGCATTCAGTATTCTACCAAGGACATTATCTACTCAACACCCCAATTAAACTACAAGCAATATCAACTGGTTCATGGTTGAATACAATGTGACTGTTACAAAAATAATTTCAGGGCCAGGGGTGACAAGGTCAAATGTGTATTCTTTGATGTCTTATCAGCAATTGGCCTCCTTGCTGTGCTTATTTTCTAATTATCGCCCGTCATTTAAGTAAAAAACATTCACAACTGTTATGGAGAGTGCCTTTACTGAAACTTTACGGTCTCATTCATGTATGACTAAAAGTCGATAGTACCTAACGTTACCATAAAAGTATTAGCGGCTGCATGGACGTGTGTTGGGGTTGGAAATTCCCTTTTATCCATCCCAACTGATCTCAAGCGTAAAACTAATGAAAGAGTGTTAGTAGTTTAACAAATCAACAGGCGAAGTTTGTGAAAGTTCGGTAGATTTGTGCTGGCAGCTAACTGTTACTCCTGTTACCATGGTAGGTTCCCGGCATGTAGGCCGCGTGAAATTGCGTAACACAAAGGCTGGTGACATGGCGGCCTAAAATCACGATCACTTCCCCTTTTGTATCCAGCCAGCCATGGTTTCGCCTTCCTCGTGACTAACAAAGAGGTATTTGTAAGGAAAACAAAAACTTGACAATGTTTCCGGATCTCACGACTTGGACTATAGTCACGTCGGTGACCCAGGATTATGATCCTCTAGC
>NC_049980.1:6142973-6152159 GCF_000003815.2 Branchiostoma floridae | reverse complement strand
GATACTGATTAATATGACACCTGCAGTGTCATGGTGCAACGTAAACTGCAACTTAGAACCTCATCCATGCCTAATTGGCTTAATTGCCTCTATGAAAAAAGGTATTTTGGGGGTCTCTGTTGGCCTTTGTGTCTCTCGGTTGGGGGGGGTGTCTGGGATTCCGGATATTTGTATTCAGCATAACCTTAGGGACCTGACGTTATTTACTGGGGGGAGGTGCAAAATAGGTCTGGTAAAAAAATTTTCAATGCCCCCCCCACCCACCCACTTATGCACCAGCCTTCCCCCCCCCCCCCCAGGTAAATATCGTCAGGTCCCTTAGAACCTCTGGATGGATTGTGATGATATTTGGCATTTGAATAGGGTTTAGGGAGACGAAGGTCAAGGTCTATACCCCCCCACCCCACCCCCACGTGTGACACCAATGCGACCAGCAAAGTTTCCCCAACCTATGCCCTTCTGTTTCTGATATTGCAATTTTTGAGACATAACGTCTCACTGTAGTTCCAGCCATGATCTTCATGTCATGTCTAAGACTAAGTCCAGTCTATGTTATCATCCTCCCATACTTTACGTTGTCTACCCCTCTTTCTTCCTCCCTGATCGATTCCTTGCATGATATACGGTTTTGGATAGTCACGATGTTTGTGATGAACCGTGCATTTTACGCAACTTGGCATGAAAATCTAGAAACTAGCCTGACTAGATGAGTCGGAACATCTAAGAAAATACCGGTATACGTAAATTTCTTTCTTCCTCTCTGGACGGTTCCTTGCACGGTACACGCAGTTAGCCAGTCACGATATTTGTGGAAAGTGTATTTAACTTGGCATGAAAATCAAGAAACTACGACTAGGTGAGTCGGAACATCTAAGAGTAAGAAAATACCAGTAAATTTCTTTCTTCCTCTCTGGACGACTCCTTGCACGTTACACGGTTTTAGCTAGTCACGACATTCGTGGAGCGTGCATGAAAATCAAGAAACTACGACTAGGTTAGACGGAACAGCTTAAGAAAATAACAGTAAATTTTCGGTGTGTATGTCCCCCCCGCGTGTGGAAAGCACCTCTCACATGATTCTTTGTGAAGAGGGTTTATAAATGGACTTCCCCTATTACGTCACTTCAATAACAACACACCTATGACCTATGACCCCAAAATAAGGAAGACGCAGTTTTCGTTCAGTGTGTCTCTTGGCGTTGGTTTTGATCGAGTCGGCGCAGAAGCAGGTGGAACTAAGGTTCGTACACGTTCTACTTTACAATTGTTGTGCAGAATTTTAAAACTTGCCAGAATTTCCTGCCTACTCTTATCACCAACGCAAAACGATTCGCTTGGTGGTAGCGCTCCCTCAGAAAAGGAAATGGCAAAACTAAATCCTATGCGGAAGTAATGGTATCCATACTACGATAGCGGCCAAAACACAAATAAAGCACAGCAGGGGTCCACACAAACAAAAGATATTATAGGGTATTCTTTACAATTAATAAGATACTATAAGTGCTGATATTCATGTGAATCAATGACAATTTGTATCTCAATTGGTAGCGGTTTCACAGTTGAGCTCCTGTTTCCATCATTTGGAAAAAATGGTGGTCCCTAGCCTGGTTATACCCCCTTCACATTATATACGATCTTCGGACGTTCTTCGCGATCGCAGGAAGGTCGGCTGATTTTAAGATCTTAAGATGGTCTTGCGTATTTTTCGCCTCAAAACTGTCCCCCTCACATATACGCGAGGCTCGTGAGATCGACGGTGAATAAATCTATGATAATAAACCTCCCATGACCTCTTGCACGCGGACAAGGTAACACAAAACGTTCCTAAAAAAAGGCAAGAGATCAATAAATGTTGCTTATTTTGTTGTCGTAATCTTTTTAAACAATGAATGGAATGCGCGGGCATAATAGAAATGACGCAAGAAAAGAAAGTGTGTCACAAAGTCAGCCTACATACTGCCACAGGGGCCACAATGTTAGAATTACCCTCGCATTCCCAGAAATTCAATATTTGTAAACAAACGGAAGTCGGACGAACGTCGCCCGAACGTTGCCCAACTGACGGGCGTTCGCCATCCGATTTACGCTCGATGATTAATAACTATGTCTTTGCTCGCCTATCGGTCTTCAATCGTTGGATTGACGCAAGACTATTGACCGATACCCTTGCAAGGTACGCACGATTTGTACGCACAATCTGCGACTCGGTAACAGCTGTGCGATTTTGGAGATTTCCTTCGACTAGTCGCATATGTTAAGAACATGTTTCGCTGCACCGCGACCGTCGTAAGACTCCTGAAAACTGCCGGCGATCCCTAAAAATCGCAAGATGATCGTGAGAACACCGGACGTCTTACTCACGAAAATGTCAATCAGAGTTCGTAAACTAGTCTTCCGATCGAATCGCGCCTATTGTGAAGGGGGTATTACCAAACCCCAGCCCGATCTCAAGTATCTATCGTGCAAAGATATTTTTGAGGTTGGGGATGGTATCCAGGCTAGGGGGTCCCATGTTCGAGGTTGTGGTTCGAGTACGTTACTTCCAATAGTCTCATTACTCAGTTGGGATCCTACTGGCTTCAAAGATTGGAGCTCATCAGTCAAAAATTTGGCTTAGTCATTTTTTTCTGTCGGCAATCACAGTTCAACTTTGATGCAGATCGCCTGGACTTGTCGATGTTGAGAAGGCTTGTCAAAGAAAACGTGCGTCTCGGTAGCCTGGTATCCAGCAGTATTATAGCTCCTGAGTCTCTTCTGTGATCTTATGTGCTCTCCGAAAATACAGAAAACACTCGGGATAGTCAGGAGCTACATGTATGATACGGCTGGATACCAGGCCAGCGTCGCACAGCTAGTACAACTAAAAATCGCGGAAAGACTGTGTCAAAAGATACATGGAAGATTAAGGAATGTTACAAGTGATGCTTCAAAAGATCATTTGCCACTTTCCTTGGCAGCCATTATCAAGGGGATGCAACAGCCCATTTACATTGCGGTTATCTGTTCAGCCACACAAAACATTGAATCCGAAAAATGCTACTTTAGAATTTCTACCGCTATCACGACATCTAAATTGTTTATGTAGCCATTTGTTTTGTACAATCTATTGATGATCTGACAGAGACATACGCAGAGTGTTTAGGTTTTATGCAATAAGATATAAAGTTCTGTTGTAACTGCATGAGAATGCGTGTGCTGCATTGACTGTTTTATTCAACATAAGGTAAGGCCTATGAAAGTACTAGTAAATGTTCCGTGTAGATAGGGATTCTCTCTCTTTTAAATCAGGCCATGTTCATTTGATTATATGGATGGCATCCTCTGGGAACCCAAAATTGATGCGAGCGTGCAAAAAAAGTTTCTCAAATAAAATTCCCTTCATTATGAGATCTAATTGGTCAGGAAGGTTACGCAAATGACTACTGAACACGCAGGCTTGGGTATACTGAACAAGAAACTCTTCATTTTTGTTCTTTCACGTGTTCTTTGACTCTGGGGCTGACTAATTCTACGATATTAGTAGTCTTTTCCCCATATTCTTTGGCCCATTTACGGCATATATTTGCTCATTTTGTAGCTACTTGATAGAATTTACAGTGTGATCGTATTGCCAAAAATTGATTCACACTTTTTTCCCCATAGGCCTAGGTGAATAAGTGTCAACTGAACTCGACAACGAAGTGGACGCGCCCGACAATATGGCGGAGGCGAACCCTGACCCAGAGGCGAACCCTGGTCCGGAGGGGAACCTGGATCCCGACCCTGAGGAAAATCCAGACCCTGAAGAAAACTCCGACTATGAAACGATTCCAGAAGTGAAGGAGAGTCACTTCGTTCTCGGCCCGATGAAACTGAGGACAAGTTTTGACAACTTGAAGGTATGGCATATCCTAACCTGATTAAATCTTGCTTATAGCAACCCATCCAACATCTGTTGGGATCGAACATACGTGAAACTGCTGGTATTTTTCTCTCTTATAGGTATGATTTGTCCCGATTATGGTCATATTTTCAACAGCATTTTAACAGCATTTCAATGGTGTTGTGTGGAATTTCTGCTTTAAAAAAATCAGAAATTTCACACAACACCTGCTATCACGAATGCAGACGTTTCAACGAAACAGTCGGAATATCCGTGAATATTTGTGAATATACAAAACATTGCCTAGGGCGTGACCTAACGTTGACACTAAGCGAACTTCCGGTTTCAGGCTGTACTGTAAATATAGTAAACAGTGATTTTATTATGTTCCGCTGTACGTATGCAGACACGATGTTCCGTACTCGGAGAAGTCGAGTTTGTTTATTAGCTGGCCTCATGGGGCCACTACTTTAACACGGCCCCTATTGAAACAAAGAGACTTCTTAATAGGATATAGAAGTTTTCTTTTACGCAACCAGTCATTCTCACCTGCTGACGTTTGAGGAAGATGTCTAACAGACATCGAAACGTCAGCAGGGGAGAATAACTGGTTGTGTAAAAGAAAACTCCTATGTGCTATGATCTATCAACCTGAATTATCTTCGTAAGAAAGAGACTTCTTATTTGTAAAACAAATCATCGTCAACGTCAACATCGAGTACTGTTCTTTGACTGAATTTTATGGAATCCACACAATCCATTTCTGAGAAATATATACGAATTTTACGGAATTCAAACGACTCATAATGTCTATTATGAAACATACAAATTTTGCTGAATTTATATAATGTTTACTAATAGTAAGGATCGTATGTTTGCTGGAAAACTCATAAAATTTATAATGTTTCTTAGTAGTGGATCGTTTGAATTCCGTAAAATCCACATGCTTCTAAGTAGGTAGTCGTTAAATTTGTATGAATACTTCTATAAAAGCTCATTGGAATACTACTGGCGTACATCTCTTGAAATCGGTTGTGATGGATCAAAATTGCTCCCTAGCAGTTCAAGAAATTATGGCAGAAACAATCAGTAATTGCTGCATAAATGAAATTAATCGCTAGGGAGCCTCAATGACACGTGGCGATTACCCTCATATCCTTTTAACTATTGTAAAGAGTATGACCATGTGTGATTGGCTAAGAACGTGAGATTTTGCAAATCACGCCGCATAGCACAATTAAAGCTGAAGCATCATGTTTCACCTCAATTGAGGATGGTAAAAGAAAGAGAAGGTGTAGGTCAAAGACATTGACGATTAAATCTTGTGTATTCTGTGCTCTGTTCAGAGAACCGTGTTCGTTGTAATGGACCGGGACTTGACAGATGACGAGGAGACCGCTCAAGGTGAGCACGTAACATAAAACTGGTTCTTTTAAACTCTACTGGTGCACAGTTGAGATGCACATGCGATTTAACATTGGTGCATCATATACACGCACATATACATATACCAGAATGGGTGCTTTCAAATGTACACAGCATCAATTTCAGTGAAGCATTTCAACATTCATTAGGGACTAAGATCAGTCACGTTCATTGTACAGTGACAGGAAGTGATCATTTAGTGTTACTGAACTTCAATTGCAAAATTCATGAACTAACGCTAGTTCACCTTTATCCGTGGGGTGACCTTTATCCGTTGCCTTTAAAAACAGCACATTTAGGAGTATTAAGTCTACTGACAGTGGTTTCAAATTTGCAATATTTTCAAAATGTTCCGATTTTAAACCGCCGTCCGTCTTAAAACGTTTTTTGTACAAACAACGAATATAGGTTACCCTCGGATAAAGGTGAACCAGCGTTACATACAGTTAAACAAGACATACCAGAAACTCTGCCGTAACTATTTCACAGAGATCTTTGAACTCTCGCTGTTGTAGTGATAATAGGAGAGGACTGTTCCGTTCGTGTGTACGGGTACCCAAAGTCAAGTTCAGCGCTCCCCAGACGGTCTCACCGCGTCAAAGAGGAGTACATATCCGAGGAAAACCTACTGTACGACATGGCCCTGACACCCAGAGTTGTACTTGGCTTGGAGAGTTATACCTCTAAAAACAAGTAAGTGTGCCATGTTGTGTCTTCGAGAGGAGTGAATTTGTTGTCACAACATTTACTTTATGTTGATAAAATACTGTCCCATTTCAATAATCTCGAGTACAGTGTATTTCTCTGAGACATCTAGTTTACCCAGTAGCCGTATTACAAATCTGTTGTGTACGCATAGGAGATACAAATAAACAGTCGTAATACAAATCTGTTGTGTACGCATGGGAGATACAAATAAACAGTCGTAATACAAATCTGTTGTGTACGCATGGGAGATACAAATAAACAGTCGTAATACAAATCTGTTGTGTACGCCTACGAGATACAAATAAAGACATTGATTATAACACATTTGTGTACCATGTGGAAAGGTGTCTAGCTAGTACTTTTAATTAATTTTTCTAGGAGACCGAAGCTGGCCCTTGCCCTTCCTTCAGACTACGGCGGTGCGGGACAAGAAGACTACATCTTCAAGGCGTACAGCAGATCTAAGGCGGCTGACGTCACAGTGATGGAGGCTGTTCTCCGGGAGGGTACGTTCCTCAGCATTACTGCTCCATGCGCATCGATCTCGTTGACTGTCGTTGCCATTTGCAATAGCTTCATGCCACATCGCTGGCCGGTCGATGCCATTTTCGAGGGCACAACTTCGGGTTCAAACTCTCGTTAAAATGCGTAATACTGTCTCTCCATGTAATGCTCTACGCCAAGAAACATCACAGTATTGACGGAGCGTGCTAGTAAACTTTAAGTGAGCCGTTCTGTGATATCGTCCGTTTCAAATGTCAACGATCATTTATTTGCCAGACGGAAATCTGTGTCGTCGACGTTTGCGATGCTTCCATTTGTTTTCTATTTTTGCTTCTTGGGGAGACGAGGATAATGTGGCACTGCACTCAAGTTAGTAACTTATATCAACAGTGCCACATACACAGTACAGACAAAGGGTAAATGTAGTCTTTTTCTTTGCCTCCCCGACCAAAGTCAGGTACCCATTTTTACACCTGGGTGAAGTGAGGAAGGTCGTGCTAAGTGCCTTTCCCAAGGGCACAACGTCGGGGGCACGGCGGGGATCGAACTCGGGACATATAGATTCCGAGCCGAACGCACTACCAGTTACGCCATACACGACATGGCACGTCCATTTGTTTATGAGACAGTGTGCAGTTTACATGTACCTTAATTTTAGCTTATTCTGCACCTTACCTTCGGCACCTTCCCCAGGTCCGTTCAGAGACATGAAGCAGGTGGATGTCTTTATTTCTCCCGACCAAGAAATCCCGTCGGGCCTGGCTTTGATCAACGTCTTCTCTTCCCACGTGTGTCTAGTCAACAGGCACAGCAAGCGCAAACCAGACACCAAGTACCCTAGGTTTGTTATTGTTTTATTTGCTGGTGTGTTCTTTTTTCTTTCTTCCTCCTAGCAGAAAGGGTTTACGGAAAAGGCTGGGTAGTGCACCAGGCCTCTACCTAGCTACTAGTATCATGTGAGGCCTCTCTGATACCCCCATTCATAGCCCCAGTTCTTTTTTTCACTCGCACACACTACTTTATGGCAAGCAAATTAGACTCTAAAGTCAATAACCCTAACCAACATACAACTTGTCCACCTCAGGTTTTACAAGTCCAAGAAGAGAAGGAGCACCATCCCCTGTGCCTACATAGAAACCAAGCCACTACCACTCGTGGTCACGTACGAGGAGCTGACTCACTTCGACCCGTTGGAGGCCGGCCTTAGGTTTGAGGTAGCCAACAAGATGCACTTCCTCCGCTGCGACCACGAGAGCGCTCTGGAGGTCATCCAACACTTCGAGCTGCATAAGTACGGGGAGAACTGGCCCCCTCTATACATCGCTGGGAATGGACAACAACAATACGACAATGAGTCCATACCTCCGTCGGGATCTGAGGAAAGTGATGAGGACGCCGTCTCCGGTGATATCCCCATCTTCCTGCCTTGTCAGTCCCCCGTCACGAGGCATTCCTGTTCTGAGGAGGCGGCGCACATCTACCAGAACGAGTTCGTTACACGGAGGTGCGAGGAAGACCCTAAAGAGGTTGGTATATACATTAACCGATGGTCTTTTGGCGAGAAACTCTCCAGTCGGGCAAATGTTTTGTATTGCTTTCTAGAGATGTTTTGTACGTTTTCGTGAGGTGATCTCTACCTTCCTGCCAAACACAAACACAAACACAAATGCATTTAAGTTCGCGGGGATTTAATTTCGCGGTGGTTTTAAGTTCGCGGTAGCACTATGCACTGTAGTCTCTTACTGCCATGGAAACATGTTCGCGGTGGTTTTAAGTTCGCGGTGAAGCGGTCACCGCGATTAAACCACCGCGAAAGTTTCTGCATTTACATATAGAATACACCGTGTTGTATTTCATTTATGTCATACCCACCTGAGAAAACCCATGTTTTGATGCGAAATGCGCCAGAAGTTGAACAAATTTGGTACCCTCGATCAAAAGTGTTGCAACAGCAATGTTCCAACGTCCGAATCAGGTATCCGAATTATCAACCGAGCCGTATTCGGCCCGCTCTAAACAGCTCGATTTATTCGAATGGAGCCTGTGTGATACGCCTTTCGAACCTGTGCGATACGGAAGCGTACGGCCCGGTCCGGAACACCCGTATCGAACGTTTTCGCGTCACAGGTATGACATAAAGTAGGTTATGCCATCGCCGATTTTCATTGTATCTTTTATATGTTAACAGGGTTTTATGGCAAACATTGGCGTCTTTGGCGGGAAACCGACTGTCGGCGGGGACTGGCTCCTTCAGGTATTCATCTGTCCACTAAGGAAGTCACAGGAAGAAATCGTAAGTTTAACTTAAGACTTTTGAATAGGGGCGTTCGTAAACCTCAACTGGTAGCAGCCTCGCAGTTGAGCTACTGGTTTAAATTATCCAAATCTTTAACACACAACTTTTTTCAAAGGTATAACTTTATCAACCTTTGAAAAAAGTTGTATGTTTGCAATGTTGATATGAGAATAAAGAATTGAATTGAAATATATATTGCATACAGTGTTGCATACTTCCGTGAACAGTTTCATCAGGTTGGTACGTCACTGAATAAAGAGACTCTTTTTACACAACCAGTGCTTTATTCTCACCAACGTTTCGGTGACCGTCTGTCACCTTCTTCAAGGCAATTCTGACTGGTTCACATTGTACTGAAGGACAGATGTCGCTGCTCACAGTTCAGTGCGGT
>NC_049980.1:6123354-6140526 GCF_000003815.2 Branchiostoma floridae | reverse complement strand
CGTATGCTGCGGGCCAAGTCGCAGTAAGGTTGCGGCATATGTATATACATATGTAAATACTTTTCGTTTTGTGACCGCATCTGAACTGTGAGCAGCGACATCTGTCCTGCAGTACAATGTGAACCAGCCAGAATTGCTCTGAAGAAGGTGACAGACGGTCACCGAAACGTTGGTGAGAATAAAGCACTGGTTGTGTAAAAAGAGTCTCTTTATTCAGTGTTGCATACTCTGTAATACTGTAGTAGTAACGATACAGGAAAGCTACTAGTACCTTGTGTAAGTAATGTAATGTCTTACGTAATACGTTATTCACACTCCCTTCTAAGTACAATAGGTTTTATGAGATTCGATACCATAAGCAGATTTGAATATATCTTTAAATGGGACAACACAAGCAAAGCAAAAATTGTTTAAGACGAACGCTTTGTTATTAGAAAGGATACTGAAACCAATGATTAGCTCTACTTGACCGTAACATGATATTACGGATATTACAGATCTAAGATTCATTCAATAAACCTTTTTTAATCTCATATACAGATGAGAGACTTCGCCAGACAGCAGCAGGAGGTGGTGTGCACGCTGAGAGCCTTCCAGGTCGTGCGGGACCTCTCAGTGTCTATCGACCTCAGGGAGGGGTGGAACCATGAAGGCGACAAAATGATGGTAAACCAATAAATCAATCAATCAAGCAAGCAAGCAAGCAAGCAAGCAATCAACCGATCAATCGACATCAATTGGCGAATTGTTTTTGAAAAGGCCGTATACGTCAATGTGCTGTATGGGCCTGTTTGGCTCAAACCTTAGAGGTCTTGGTTACTACGGTATCCCAAGAATACCCTTAGTTTGTGACCGTACGGCGAACGCACAACAATGTCGTGCGCCGTTTTTATACTATTATATATATATAACGGGGGCCGCCCTAAGACGGTTCCCGTCCTAAGACGGCACGGATTTCTTGCTGATCTTATTATCCATAAGTACACCGTGTTTGTTGCCACTGACTATGCTGATTACAAAGGTAAATGAACCAGGTCCATGCACATAGCTTTAATTTGCATTCCAAGTATACTTTAACATATTTACTTCATGTTTTTTTTAAAACAGAATTCTAATAGTAATGTTGACAGTGCTGAATCACTGCGGTCACCGGCCTCTGCGTATTGGCGGCTCGTGTGGCTAACTATACGAACTCGTCCAAGCAGTCACACAACTGCCATGATACACATAAATAAAGCTCCATAAAACACTATGAATATGGGTCTTTAAATGTTTGTTGAATAGAAAAGCAAGCAAAAGGAAGCGACATAAACATTGCCACCATTGTACTCCCAAGGGAGTGTGGCCGTGCAGGTGGCAGACTAGAGAACGCTCCAAAGATTTATTTGACTGTAACAAATGATTCGTGCTGTCTATGAAAATAAGACTTGATAGAGAGAGATGTAGATGATATTTTCATATAATCAGACAGAATTTTGTTGATGTTGGCGGTGTCGTTTTTTCGTAATGGTTTTTTTAGTCGGGCATTCACAATCAGTGCATTCAGCCCATTGCCCGTAAACACATCAGCTGGATTGTTCTAGGTACAGCCTTCCTCATGTGAGACAAGATGTACATACAGTCACGATTTTAGTGTCAAAAGAAAGCTAAAATATCATGCTATTAATGTTTTTCTGTGTACTTAAATTTACCACTTACTTCTGAAGAGAGCAAAATGTAAAAAAAGCGTACCAAGTTAGGCACACTGTCCAGCGTAGCACAAAATTGGAAGGTTACATACACGAAATTGTCTTACAGTGTTTGCCACTTGTAACACGCAGCGCGTAAGGTTCATGAACCACATGAATGCATTTCTTATTCAAGTATGTTGTTCAAATCTATGTGTAAAAAATTCAGTCATCAAAATTTGACCACTCTCAGGCAACTAGCGATGGAGCGCCATGAGTTTGAGCGCAAGAAAAAGCGTACCGTGTTGGGGCACCTCCCGTTATATACTAGAAGATCTATTGCATAATCTTGAACGTCGATGAAGATTAGACATCCAGGTGTTAAGATTCGCAAAAAGCAGTTACTCAAGCAACTTTCCACAATCATATCCAGTTGCTTGAGTAACTGCTTTTTGGCGTATTGTATTAGAGTAACATTAAGGCTTATTGTATAAGAGTAACTCAGAGAGATTCAGCCCCGGCCGACAAATTTCTCCCGGTGGACTGCCGGATACTGTAGGATGTGTGTGTGCGTGTGCGTGTTTGTGGAACCCACGGGTAGGTCACAGCGTCTTTTTGTTACCGGGTCCCGGGTTCATTTTGAGCCCAACTTTGATTCAACCCAGTCCCGGCCTGGCCCAAAAATATTCCGGGAGCTGCAAGGTGTCCCAGAGGGCCACGTAGGGGTTTCACCCGAAAGTGCCCTCAAACAGCCCGTGAACTCCCCGACAGGGCCCCTTTTTTCAATGGGGATCTAGGCCTAAGCCTAATACTATACCTACGATGCTACCATAGGAAGTGTCCAAGGAGGAGCTCCGTGGAGCGTTGAACGGGTCCTCACAGTTTCTGCACGACATCTGCCTCCAGCACGAGGACACCTCACAGACCCGGTTCCGCGGCTCCATCGTCATCAGACAGGGCATGGAGAAGACTCTGACTCTCAGGATTCTCACAGACTACGTAAGTGTTGGTTTTCAGTGTCCTGTAATAGGAACCTTTCAACTTTAGGTTGCGTTCGCTGAACGACCACTGAGGAACAAAAATTTGACAAATCACTTATCGAATTTCATTGCATCAGTTTGAAGAAAATTTTTTACGATTTGTTTGTTTTATCATTAGTGTGTTTACCTTGTTTTGCTGGTGCAAAATATTGCCTTTTTAGTTGTCCTTAGTTTAAAGTCTATAGTATGAGGCAGACTATGGGTAATAATTGGACAATTAGAACATTTCACACATATGCACCTCACAGAAAATTTTGATGTTGTTCAGCTACAAAAGTTCTTTTCCTATTTATTAATAGAAACATGTTTGTCTGATATACCCAGGAGCAGAATCCAGAAAGTTTCCTCCGAGACGACCCAGGCCCGGAGCCGGCTTGTGGTGTCGTTCCTGCCGAGGAGACCCCTGACAACGACCGGGCTGACAAGTCCTGGCCGCTGGCCTACTCCAAGAGCAGACGGATGTGCGAGCTGTTGGACGTGGAATGCATCTACGGGAACGACTGGAGGCTCTTTGCTGAGAAGATAGGACTGGACTGTCAGGTGAAGTAACGTTGGGTATTATCCTCGGATAAATGCCATCTTACATATACAAGCTCTTACACACATGCATGTTTTATCAATAGCAGACAACAGCCAGTTATTCTGTAACCGATGTAGGTGGCGCTTTTGAAAAAAGTCACCCCAATTGATGAATCGGGACGAAGGGGAGGGGGGGGGGGATACCAAACAGCCACGTTTCGGATAGTGTTCTCGTCGCAAAAGCGCCACCTACATCGGCTACATATAGCGCAAGACGCAGAACTCCAGTTAGAAGCTCCGAGGAAAATGTCTGACAGACATCGAAACGTCAGTAGGTGAGAATAACTAGTCGTGTAAAAGAAAACTAGTAACGTTATGTCCTCTGATGGAACATGTTTTTTTTTGTCACAGACCCTGCCGGTGATTGCCTCCAGAAGAGCGGGCTCTCCGACCGAGCACGTGTTGACACTGTGGCGGCAGGGCCACACGGACAGGCCGTACGACAAGAAGACTCTGGTCGAGATCCTGCAGGAGATGGGCAGACCAGACGTCATCCAGGACTTACAGCTCATAGGTAACACTGGTTAACCTTTATTTCGGGGGGAACCTATATCCATTGTTCTTTAATAGGGTATTTAGGGATACAAATGCGGCAGGTAGTTTCAAACTTCAATCTTTAAAAAATATTGGAATTTAAAAACACCGTCCGTTAACTTGATATCCGTAGATTGCCTACGTCACATTGCTTACCGGGCATCGGCCGGGCTATTTGCGGAAAATAAAAATTAAAGTTTATGGCAATGAATATGCACAAGGCATGCTGTTGAATTATTTTCGGTCCGTTTTGTGTTTTTGTTGTCTTTTATATTGTACTTTTCGTTCCCAAAAAAATGTTGGAAATGTGAACAAGAATACATTCCTGACAATACTAGTGGTAAAAAATCCTGTCAGTGGTCTTAGCGTCCAAACAATGACACACGTACATGTGGTTAGCTAACCGTATTTGTTGATCTCGTCTCACTCGTTTCGTCTTTCCTTAGCCCCGTTCTTGAGGAGATTCATGGTGTTGACAGTCACGGACGAGTCCATCCAAGTGGGGTGGGAGGCAGGTAGCCCGGACCTGACGCACTGTAACCTGTACATCAACCGCACTGCCAGGATGGACGTCCTGCTTCGCAAGAAATACACGGTGAAAGTCGAAGAGAAATCCTTCACGTTTAGAGAACTGCAGCCTGGAACACAGTACACGATCTGTATTGAACCCTTGGTGCAGTTGGTGCGTGGAGAACGTAGTTCAATCGTCCAGAGGACTCGACAGAAAGACAGGGTGGCTATACCGACCGAGAATTAACCATCCCATGCCGTATCTAGCATATGTGCTCATTTGCATAACTCCACTGATTGGTTATCCTGTAGAATTGAGTTAATTGACCACCTGGCTGTGGTGTGCGACGACAGGTGTACGGTGTGAATACTAGTAGTTTTCTTCCTTGAATATTTCGGCTTCCTTGAACCCCTCCAAAACGACCACCTGTCAAAAACTACCGCTTTTCCAAGGGTGGTCGTTTTGTGTAGTTTTGATCATTGTATATCAATCTATAACAATGTTCGTTGAATATAAATGCAACATAAAATATATTTTGAGGTTTTGGATTAGCAGACTTTTGTCCTTAATGTTGTGTAATCATAGTCGTCTTAAGTGTGTCTATTCTGCTTGTTGTTTTCTTTATGTCTTTAATTGTCTTTTTGTCACATTTCTGAAGAATGTTGCAGCAACTGTGTACCAAAATGTGCTGCAAATACATCAGTTTATCATTCCAACTCAAGTTGTATTACGTACTGTGTTAAAATAGGCTGATGTGTCGAAGAATGTCTGAACGTTAGAACCAGTAGTGTAAGTCATCAGTTAAACTCCACATGCATGTTTGTTCATATAACGTTACTTGTACGTACTAGGTTCAGTTTGAATCTACTCGCTTGCGTGTAACGTTATTGTTGTAACGTTAGACCTTACAAAATATGATGTACTTTTGTTGTTTGAATAAAGGTTTGTTAAACCTGGTCAGACGTATATGTCTACTTTTCTCTCTGTAAGTTTTTATTTCCTTGTATGTATATGTGAAACTGGGCCCTATTGAAAACCAGTGTACCAGCACTGAATAGGCTACCCAGGTGTATGAAAATAAACAAACAAACAAACAAGACAACCACCTCTTGTGTACCACCTTCAGTCACATGCCATATAAAACAGTTCTGTCTATATTCACATAGTTAAACCACCCTGTCCTGAGCAACCTCTGGCCTCAGCAGCCAAACGTAAAACTGTGCCCCATTTGTGATAATATCTCGAAATTCACACCCCTACCGTCATCAGCATATGTGCTCATTTGCATAACTCCTCTGATTGGTTATCCTGGAAAATTGAGTTAATTGACCACCTGTCTGTGGAGCGCGGGGGCAGGTGTAGCACTGTGAATAGGTGTCCAGGGCACAGCAAATTCAATACCCTAAAACATTTACCATATACAACATGTAACGTTACACCAGATCACCTAGGGAAAGCACTTTCTAAAAGCTAAGACAACCCCCATTCACATATACATACCAAATATCATTCCAATACATCCAGAGGTTCATAAGTTATGCTGACTACAAATATCTGAAATCACAAACACATGGACACACCAAAAACATTTACACCTCTATTTTCTCAATAATAATCAAAACAAGCCAAATCTTTGCATCAGCAAGTTTATGTACAAGAATATCTCATATTTTACAGCATGAGGTCAAGATGAACTAGACACATGTACATGACCCTTCACCTCTTGACCTTACACAGCAAGGGGTATCTGCTTGCACAAATAATAACACTGCATATCAGATGGCACTATGCCAAACAGTTGCATGTTTACATAGGCACAACTTTTAATACTCCACATACTTCACTACAATTTGCATGAAACAGTTGATTTTATAAACAAATGCAAGCAAAGTTCTGAGCCGAAAGGAGGTACTACATGTAATATGCACAATGACAAGTAGATTTCTTTGTAGCATTATTCTAACCAGCTTGTCCATATGCAAATCATGGGCTCTGTACAGATCAAAACTAGCAATATCATAATTTCCATATCATTGAAATGAATGTTCTTGCCTGACAAAATGTACATTGAATAATGTACATTGAATAATGTTCTGATAACAATGACACTAGGATATCTTCATTATATGCCCTTTTGATAACACACAATTTGCTTCCATGAGTTTCAAATCTAAATGACATTGTACAATACACAGAAGTACATGTACACATTCAGGCCACAGACAAGTATGCACTCAACATCCTTGTTCAGTGTAACAATGTAATTTCATTGGGAATACGTTGATCCTTGGGGTGGTCAATCGCAAAGTGTACCTATTACATATAGACCATGTTGATTTCATTATACAGATGACATCTGCTCGCATCGTCGATTTCCAAACAACTTTTTGACCCTACTGCAAATCGTACAAAGCAGCAGCAAAACTAATGTATGCGGTAACTTATCAATGTACACTTATGCCACACCGATTTAATTTATTGGTTCACGGATTCGCTCGCTCCTATTTTTTGGAAAAAAAAAAAAAATTACTACCCAGCAAATTTTCACCATTAATGAAACCATTCACCAACTTTCTGGTGTAGCAAATTGGCCTTTATATTATAAGCTCCTTAAAGGGTGGGTACAGGTGCTGTTACTGTACAAAAATAGTGTTTTTGTACTTTTTTCAAGCTGAAAACTTTTTTTCTTTATGTTTTGGATTAGCCATTACCTTTACCCCAACCATTTTACAATTTTTATTTTTATTTTGCCCTCTCGCTCCATATTTTTTATGAAAAAATCCGTGAACCAAGAAATTAAATTGGTGTGGCCTTATGATGTAGAATGTCAAATTCAAATTCATTCATTGCAAAGACAAAGAAGATTGCTGTACCATACTCGATGTGTTCAGTAATTTGTTCAATCTTCTGTACTACCTAGATTTCATATTAAAGGCAACTTTATTGGGACTAATTTTTTTTCTTTGCATGCTTGCATCAGTTTTGGGGTTCCCAGAGGGTGCCATTCATGTAATCAAATCAACATGTCCTTATATTGTTCCAAATATGTCTGACACGTTTTATCAGTACTCACAAATAACGACACATTGATGAAGGTTAGACATCCATGTAGAACTTGACATGATACACAATATATGAAGCAACTAGCGCTGGGTATCGGTACAGCGTACCGGTACAAAACCGTTTTTTCTTATTGGACCGGTCCAGAAAAACCGGACCTGAAAAAAGTAGGTGAACCGGATGTTGGACCGATTGGAAAATTAACATATTATTTTATCAGGCATTCACGCGTTTTGGCGCTTGCAGTTGGAAGAAAATGACAAGAGTGAAGTAGAGTAGAGTTTATAGTAATTTCTACCAAGTTTTACAGTCAATCGTACAGGTGCAGTTAGCGTTGTAGGACTTTAAAATGCCAGTGTAAGTCTAATACTCCACCAAACAGATTTCTTTGTAGTGAAATGGACCATTGGTATGAGTCATACTGAATCAGGTCCAGGTTCAGGTCCGGACCTGATCCTTTGGACCTGAAACGGACCTGGACCTGAATTTTCTGTATCGGTACCCAACCCTAGAAGCAACTATATAGCATTCTGTTGCGAGATATATTTTGTATTAGATGACAAATGGCACGACTTGAATGTTTCCTTGCTTCGAGACCAAATCGTTCTATTCCTGTTTCCACCACATACATGAGAATCTACATGACATTGTGAAGAGCGACCCAAACATCATCTGTCCATTCTATTAAGTCTTTGATATTTGTACATGCATGGGTGACGAAAAGAACATACTTCATTTTTTCTTCACGTCAACAATGGATATCAGAATTAATTCATTTTCAGGATCAGAAAGTTGAAATCTTTCATGAAATTCATTCCAAGGACCAGAAATTTGCTTGTAAGTTTGGATTTGGGAAAACTTCTCCGGGAGCACGTCCTATTGATTTACTGTAAGTGTTGACAGTTTTCACTGTGGTTTAATAGTTGCATTTACTTAAACCTCCTGCAAAATGCTTGTTCTGTTGCCTGCCTGCCTACCATCTTGTTTCAACCACGAATTACAAGGTTTTGCAAAGGGAATACAAATTCTTCTCATCAATTTGATGACATGCAGTTTAGTCACATTTCCCTGGCATAAGTACAAAACAAATGAAAGAAAACACCTTGAAAATCCGGCAAAATACTGCAAACCCTCAAAAATAAATTACTATATACAATAACACTAACAGTATGGTGCATTGGCCATTGCAAGCAGCTGCAATGTGTCATGCACTTCCAAGAACCAAACTAAGAAACAGCAGGTTACATGTACATTCACCAGGTACATGTACCAACTAAGGCATAACATACCTATAAAAGGGGCATCCAATAAGTAATAACTCTGACTCATTTCACATAGCAGAAGACTAATGAAACTTGGCACAGTTATTAGTCTTTCTCTTCATAGGAACCACCCAGAGTTATGCATTTCTCCCATCGTTTGATGCAGCTCTGGACACCGTTTTTGTAGGACACCCCAGGTTGGTCCTCCAACAGATGCCTCATCAATGGCAGAAGAGGAACGACCAGGTCTGGGAGCTGTTTCCACAGACTTCCGGCCATGTTTGAATTAAAAATGCCAGCATTTTACAAGGTCATATGATGGTGCATCATCACCATAAGTTTCTTTCATTTCATTGAAAGTCTCCTTTGGTGTGCGTCCTTTCAAATACAAAAACCAGATCACTGCGCGACACTCAATGGGCTCCATTTCACACCTAACTCAGTTTAAACACCAGTAAATCAGAAACCACAATTAGTTCAGAGCTCTATAGAGATATGAATCATTACACATGCAAAATTTCATCTAGATCAGACAACTGGAAGTGGGTCAGAGTTATTACTTATTGAACGCCCCTCCTACCTTAGAGACTCTAGATTTACAGTGCAAAATCTTTTCAAACTTTCATTTCCATTTCTTTTGGCAACAGGACTGAACAATATTAGGGAATATACATGTATCAACTTGACAACAGGCAGAGGCTACATCAATTTTTCTTTCATCATTTCATCCTCATATGTAGTAATAAGTACATGCATGACAGCAAAGTTCATTACCATAAGCAATATATATATATCAGAATCTTGTCATTTCTTAAGATGCATGCGAATTTTGAAAACTGACTCATTTTGCAGCTACAGCCGTGGACTTGGGCGTACATTGTATTTCAAGGATGAAACAAAATTGCTGTGCTAAAAGCTGAATACAGTCAAACCTGTTCAACGTGATCACCTTCACATAAAGACCACCTGGCCATTGTCCCTTAGATGATTTTTCCATTGACACAAGCATTTGAACCCTGTCTATAGTGACCACCTTTACACATAGACCACATTTTACCAGTCCCAAGTGGTGGTCTGTGGGCAGTTTTGTCTGTACTTCCAGAATCTGCTGTCACACATGTCATTCCTTCAGTCAGTCCCCATTTAAAGGATTTTGACACAAGGAAGGCTAAACAATTGCTTTTTCTCTATTTTCTCGCCATTTTGGTCCGAATTCTTACATGAAACTTTCGGATTTTAAAACCTGTGACAGAAGTGGTGCAGCCTTCGTTTTGTACAAATACGGATCTATTATGCAACATTTCATTCCAAGGACTTGTGTGGATCATCACTGTGTTAAATGTATTTATCATAATTGTATGTATATTTCTCTAGAAAATCTGCAAACATGTAAAATACCACTTGCAGTCTCAGTCGCCTAATCAAGCACTTACTAAGCATTTATAATTTGGTTGTCTTTAGTTAATCACTGCCTCTATACGTATTCTATTTTCCATCCATACTTTATTTTCTGACAAGCTTTATCTTTAACATACATGTACAATGTAGATGCAATGAAAATACCATGATCACTTTTTTAGCCTCCCCTATAATGATATATACAGGCTGGCTACACATTCTACACTTAGTAGTCCTTATTTGCCATACAATGTACATAACAGGGGGGTGACAATACTTATCAGAGCAGCACAAGTTGAGGTTACTTAATAAGACAAGTAACACATAGCCTAGACGGCCCTATACAATCGTCGTGACAGAACGCACCGCAACTTTTACACATGACCATGGCCTTCAGCCTACAGGAACACTTGGTGCCTGCGTTGGTGGTGTGGCCGCCGCTGTTGTTGGAGTTTGGTCCGACGCAGTTCGCGTTCCCTCCGGGCGTTCCGCCGGCATTCTGCATGGTGTTGATGTTGTTGGCGTTCTGTACACAGTTCACGACGGTGTTGTTGGCGTTGTTCTGGTGGTGCAGGCTGACTTGGTTCATGGTGATGGGGATGGCGTTGCCGTTCGAGGACATGGACACCAAGACTTGCTGGGGGTGGTGCAGCTGGGGCGGGGCGGACAGAGTCTGGGGGGAAACGTTGACGATCTGCCCCACCTGTTGCATCATGTTCCCCACATGTACCTGGTTCATCCCCTGTATCATCCCCTGGGGCACCTGTATGTGCTGTGGGAGGGCGCCCTGCGGCAACCTCACCACGTTCTGAAATCCGACAAAACTCACCGGCACGCCGACGTGCTGGTTCACCAAGCTGGGCGCGCTGTCCGTCGGAGCGACCTGTACGGGAGTCAACACTCCGGGGTTGGACGTGGGTCTGCTAACGTGCGCTAAACTTGCGTCGTTGGTTGTGAGGTTGCCTCGTGTGGCGCACGAGGCCTGGCCATTTTCATAAATGTCAGTTACGGCGGGTACACTTGCAACACTTGCAGCACGGACGTTCTCAACTTCGTTCTCAAAGATCTTGCCAGGTACGGGAGGCGCGCTTGACGCTCGCGGGGGCTCGTCCGGATTCCGTGGCCTCGCAGCGCTTCTCCCCTTTCCATGGTTTTCCCTCAGGTGCTTCAAGGCTTGCGTGGAGGAAGACAAGAGGTAGTGTGACGAGACTTTCAACGCTCTGGGCGTACGGGAACCTCCGTGCGGAGGTAAGGAGTGCACGCTGGCCGCGCTCCTCTCACTGCTTACACTCTCACTGCTGGAAATGGAGTCTGCCGGTGAACTCGCTTCAAGGAGTTTTGCCGGAAATTGACTGGACTTGACATTGAATGCTTCTGATACAGAAGTCTGTGGTAGCATCTCTAGTGTACTAGGTCGTGGTGGCAAATTGTCTGTGGTACTTTTACTCGTCGGTTTATCCGACGGAGGTTTGCCAGTTATCAGTTCGACCAGCGTAATGTTCTTCATGTGTGACCTGTCAGTGAGTGGTTGTTGCGACAGGCTTTCCTCCGCTGTCAGTGAAACCGAGAGCCTCGAATCTGCTGGGCCCAAATGTGCTGCCTCTGTCTGGTTAGTGCCTGTCACCTGGAAAGCACAACCTGGTGTTACATGTCAGTCTCTTTGCCCTGATTGGTCACAGCTTGGTCACATGACAGGGTGACATTCTAAGCTTGATGTTAATGGTACTTCATGACTTTGCAAAAACAAACACACTTAACAATACTGACACAGTGCAGTGGGTAGTTTCAAACTTCCAAAAGATGTGAACTTTGGGACAGGAAAATATATCTTTGCAAGCTTAAAGGCAACCAAAGCAATATCACATTGTTAAAAGTGGAAATATTCTGAATAAGGCAGTCTGTATAATATTGACATCTAATGCACTATTTTAGCACATTTACATCATTATTTCATAAATTGAGCCGTTGAAAACAGCGCGGGAATGAGTTGCACAAGGATTCCAGATCAAGTCCTTATTTTTTTTTGGGGGGGGGGTGGGGGGGTACAATAATAAGGAATATCCTCGTGCAACTTGTCTCTGGGCTGTTTTTAACTGCTCAAAGTATCAAATTATTATGTAAATGTGAGAATACAGTGCAGTAGATGTCAATATCAAGCAGATCGCCTTATTTAGAATATTTCCACTTTGACGCTGTAATATTGCTTAGGTTGCCTTTAAAATGACAATCAAAATGTACTGAAATCTTGGCTTCCAAATTCCAATTGAATCAAATTTTGCCTGTTCCTTTGCACCCCTCCCCCAGCCCACAAAAAATATTGATCATGGTAAATGCCTTCCAAGACCCGTATTCAAGTTCTTCTTTTCAACAATGAGTGCGACAGACGAAATTTTATGTCAACAAGCAAGGGATGGGTCCTAGAGGCAGCCCTGGTCTGAAACAAAAATCATCACACTAAAGAATGAAGACCAAGTTCCAACAACAAAAGACCATAAACAATTTCTTTATGAGCCCATCTCTTACTTCCTCACCTAACAATTACTACACAAACACAGGCATTTTTCAATATAGGCTTTAATCTAAACTCTTCATAAGGTGAACAAAGTGATTTTGTAACAGTTGTGACTTTAAAGGGCTCTTCGCTTCAAATAAACAGCAGATACAAAGAAGTCATTTTCTATGTGTCAAAGAGGCCTTGGCTATACTTCATGCAATCCATTTCTACATCAAATGCTGGCTTCATTGCCCACTAGCCCTACCTATACATGTACCTTAATACTGTTCAACAATACATCCAGATTAGATTTCTTATGTTTTGTACATGCAGTTTCAGTAAATATATGCATGCCTCCACCAAAAATGAATATGATCTGATACAATACTATTATTAAACAGTCTGTGTCTGGAACAAGTGCATGGCAACATCACATTGACACTTTTTTAGCAATGTGGATTCATTGGAATAACCATAGCCAAAGCTTCGACTCATTGCAAACAATTTGATTCATTTGGATATCAATGATGAGCTTGGTAGGTAGAATATACATTCAAACCTTTTGTAGCAATACTTGAACCAAACGTAGTTACAGCTTATAAAGACCTTGAATCTTTAAAACCACAGAAAATGGACCAAATTTCTGGCACTACTTTTTGTCCACATGATTATAAAGGCAACAGTTAACAGACAATAGTGCTACATGCATAGCAAATTTGTATTTCATCCCAAATATACATGTAATGCACAATTTTGTATTTCATCATATGGCCCTTTGACACTACAAAAAGCTACCGGACTTAAAAATCTGCTGTTCATTTGCAAGGGTCTATGTTAAAAATACAGTCCTGCTAAATAAATTTCATACCAACAGTACTAAAATACAGCTAGCTAGGTGAAAACAATCAACACCAACAGCTGATGAATTGAGGGCTGAATGTTTAAGATATGTGTGTTTTCCAAATATCGTACATATACCATAGAGCTCATTTGTGTGATGTTCTTGATGATTCAACAAAGTTGAACACATTTCAGGAATTCAACCCAATGTTTCAGGAATTCTCTTAAAAAGCTGACTGGCACACAAAAGAGACATGTGGCATATTCAAGACATTTGAAAACGATGGCTTCAGTGAACAGACTGTCAGTTGAAGGAACTTGGTACTCCAAAATAGCAATGTGGTAAAATGGCTGTCTCTGTGCAAGCATGCACACAGGTTATGTTTTTTTAGCCAAATCAGATTAATCAGAACATGCAGTGTACAATGTACCTTAATGATTTTATACACTATTTCCGTACGCAAAGCTAAGGCCACAGCTAGTAAATTTTATGGATGACATCCGCACGCTCATTGATTTTCGCCTGATTTCAGAAAAAAAAAAAGAATTTTTTTCCTGCTTCAGGGATGGTCGAATATACCAAAATGGGTAAATAAGTTGTGCTGTAAGCTAATAATTGTTTGTAAGATCGACTCTAGAGTGGTAGCCTTGACTGTAGTTGCAGAAGTGAAACTTTCTGGATAGTTGTAAGAGTGGCACCAATATGCAAGTCATGAGTGTGGTTGCCAACATGGTCGGTAATATCAGTCTACCACACTAGTATAACTTTTGCTACACTTGTTCACTTCTTGAATACAGGAACGAATGCCTTGTTGGCTGTGATGCCATATTTTGTCACTTTGAGTCTTGATACAATGTTTGTAGTGTCTGTTTTGCCATCTTGTTTTTTTTACCCATCTTGTTTTTTTTGGGCGCTATCTCATCATTTTTGAGGTCTGCCGTGGATTTCATCCATAAAATTTACTTGCTGTGGCCTAAGTGCCATATAGCCAACAAGCTTTTATCTAGCACTCTAATCCTCCTCAAGTTCAAATGACCAATAGCCTATGTCATGTGACCTGGGTAGAAGTGTGGCAATGGATCATTCAGACTTGATAAGGATCAGAGTACTGATCGAAAGCTTGTTTGTTGGTGACTGCTTTACTTTGTGTATGGAATCAGTTTATAAATCCTTACAGGGCCACAGATGAATATGAGACATGTATATGTGACAAGCTACATGTATATGTGTGCATACGTAATAATAAAGACACTATAAAGCTGGCTTTCAGGAACATGCAAATTCATGACCATCTTTCCTCTTTGGTAAACTTGCAGGAACAAAACATATCAGTTGGGTCACTTGATTCTCAGCCTGAACAACTTCAAAACCAAACATTTACAATGTAGGTTTGAATCACCCTCACACTCAGGGTTGACAATCACGGCAAAGCCTATGATATCAACCCTGACAAATCAACCACAGTATTCGGTTATTAGGGGTGCCTTGCTTATGAATATTAATGAGCTTGCCCTTATATGGGCAGTCAGCCGTTGGGGATCGGGCGTTGGCATGGTGAGCAAACAAAGTCATGGTAATACGTAACATAATTGGCTGATAGCTTCCCAGCGGCCTTTGCGAGACAGCTTGTGACAACAGCCAAGGAAGGCCTGTTCTCTGATTGGTTGACAGCTTGTTTGTGGCGACAATCATAATACCCGTAGGTAGGGCCTGGGACAGCAGGGCCCCATAAGGTAGTGCCGTTGGGGACCGGGCGTCAGGAGGATGGTTTGAATCGTCATTGAAGAAAACTCAATAATATTTTGCTTCCAGTATTTTTGCTTTGAAGGCTGGGTGTTTTAGTCTTTTTGCAAATGGTTGGTAATATGTTCACTGAGTGACTAAGGTAGAAATGTGTTCCCCTCTCTGTTATATCTAATGGGCTGCAGTATCGGGGTGGTTGAAAGTAGCCTTCTAGTTTTAGGGCCGCCGATATATGACACAAGGGAAGGGGTCGCTACTTCTCCCTGTAAAAATATACCCTGCTACTAAAACAGCAAGCAAACTTGCTGCCCTACATGTATGAAGTCACTGAGGCAAGCACAAACAAAGTACAAACACAAGACAAACATCTGCTCCAAATCCATTGCTGTTAGGTGAAACTGAAGAAAACAATTGACCACATTGATGTGACCCAGGACTTTTCTTAACTCAACAATCGAATCATCATGGCCATAAAGCAAGTGAGAAAACGTAAAAAACGTACAAAAATATACAGAAAGAAAAGCACAGTTTCATATCTATTATTATAGTTATACATGCAAGACAGGTACAATGATGACAACCTGATGAGTGAGTGGCACGGACGACCCTGGCGCAGAGAAGGGTACCGAAGTCTTTGGTTCTGTTACCGTGGCAACGCCGTGAGGTGCTGCTGTTGATGTGGACAGTTGGGGCGTGGCCACCCTTGGTTGCCCGGGTGATGACGTCAGCCCTGTTCGGTTTGGAGAGGTGGGGGACACGTGTAGAGCGGCCCCAACCTGAGGGGAGACAATAAACCATTGTTAGGGGGATGTGGCAGCTGTTGTGCTGTTTGGTACAAACCAAAAGTGTTGTGGTAAAGTTGACATCGAATCTCAAGGTTGTGGTTTCTGTTCCGTAACACTAATGGGTCTAGAACAATCCTCTCTAGAACATAAAGAAGGAGGCTCTGTTTTTTTAAGGAGAGCCACACCTCATGCAGATCACCACAGTTAGGGTTCCTTTCCAGTGTGAGTGGTTCAAAAATTACTATAGTAACATACATCTTGTCTGGTCTTATGCAGCATGTACTTAATGTACGTAATTTGTATTCATATACAGTACCGATTACGTTTATGGTCCGGTCCCACGCGGTTTACACGCGATTTAATCTCGATTAAAAGTCGTGCAAATCGCGATTAAAAGTCGTGCAAGTCGCGATTTGATCGCGATTGAATCGCGTGCGCTAATGAGCCGTAGCTATCTAATTAAAAATCTCGTGTCGTTTGTAAACGCGTTTACTCCCGGCACCCCGCCGACTCAAAACAAAAGGCTTTGTTCCAGCTGCCCCGCCCCTTGGTCGGGCATTTCACCCACGAAATATTTTGTTCGTTAATGAGCAGTGTTTACTTTTGTAAATTTGCATGATACTTGTAAGTCGTCAATTTCACGTATTTGTTGATAATTGGTGAATAATACAGGGGCTGGACAGCGCCGCGGGTGTCGGCAATATTGTCCGAGGACCGCTGACGCTTTTTAGCTAAGATCGTAAAAGAAGTTCACAGTCAGCAAATTAATATATCGACATTCTCTCCTGGTACCGATTGCTCAGACTGAGTTAAATTTCTATACTATATCTTGATTAGTAACTTTTCATTTTGCTGGTGTTGTGTTGTTGCTTTTTTATTTATCACGAAATGTGCATTTCTCGATAAATTTGAACAGGCGTGTACACGTTACTGCTCGTCATCCAACACCGTCCAAAGGGTACGGATTTGCAAAACATCGGAGGAAAATTGCCAACAGCGATCATGTTCACAACGCTGGGTATGGAAATTGTGATAAGAAAACAGTCTCCCGATAGATATTTTCTGATATAAAATAAATGTCAATGATGAATCCAGAAAGCAACCCGAACTACGCAAAAGAAAATAGTCTTCACGGCTAAGCTTTTTCGTAAGCCTCAAAGGGAAGACGATGATGTCAACCGTCGAAACAAGCGGGTTGTCGGCGAATATAGTCTCCTACTTACAGTTTTTGGCGGGTTATCTTCGTATAATTTTAGTG
>NC_049980.1:6121326-6123254 GCF_000003815.2 Branchiostoma floridae | reverse complement strand
CATTTCCCCGTAAATACGGCGTTACATTCCACCGAAAATTATGTGTATAAGCTGTACTGTACGTCACGGCAGAGAGTTGGGAAGAACTAGACGCGCGTGGGAAATGCAACTGGACGTGCGGTTACCATGGCGACAGCTCCGGCGGTAGCCCTCTGAAGTAGCGCCTGCCTGATTATGCGGCAAATCCAATCAACTTCCCTCCAATCACAGCCAGAAGCGGCGCTGACAAAGTGGTAACAACAAGAAGAAGCGTAGAACTAACTCGTTGTTGTGTTTTTTTTAATCATTTATCACGAAATGTGCATTCTTTGATAAAATTTAACACGTTACTGCTCGGCCAGCGTCGTCCGCAAGGCATAGATAATTTTGCAAAACATCGGAGGGACTTTTCCGGCATCGATCATTCTCACATCGCTGAGTAAGAATTCTGTGAACAGTCTGTCGATAATCATTTCCAACTTGAAGAAGGTGGTATTTTTTTTACGGCATACTACAAAAGTCGTAACGGCAACCGAGCGGGTTGCCGGCAAAAATTGTCTCCTATTTACATTTTTAGGCGGGCTACTTTCGTCTAATTTTCGTGGAAGGTATATGATAAAATAATACAAGTTCGAATCTTTTGGACCCACAAAGGACTGACAGCATAAACACGATCGTCATCTAATATAAACGGAATTGCTGGGTTGAAGACTATACACTGACATGAATGGACTACTAGTATTTATACGCATAAATTGACCGTTTTGCATGTATTTAAATATGAATAAAGGATATTGTGTTTGGTCATAACTTAATATTTCTAGGAACGTTGATACTCCTTGGTTCGGCATCGGCAGCTAATTTTCTAGACTAGGAAAGTAGGATTCAGGTTTCCATCCGCCTGCTGATCGTCATGGTTACAAACTCGACAAACAAGACTTACCTGTTCCTGACGGAGCTCTTGGGTCGGAACACAGCCATCGTACGATCCTGGTCGTCGAGCAGTCGACATACAGCTGATCGTCATGGTTGCAACTCGACCAACAAGACCTACCTGTTCTGTTCCTGACCGCCTCGGACGTTCCTGGTCGTCGGGCAGTGGACCCACGCAACCATATTCAAGGGGCATACGTCTTGGTTCGACACAGACAATTGTTATTTTGCCGAAAATTTCTTCATCAGTTATTGGTTTTCTTGTTGAGTATGTGATCAAGTTTTTCTAACCTGTCATTGATTCAGTTAAAAGTTGCGTTAGCGTTACTAACATTACTTCTACTTCTAGTATTTTACGTTTCTAAAATGAACATGTTTTTAGTCAGTTTATCTACAACTGTTATGCGCTGTTCAAAGAGGTTCACTCTTTTACTAAAAGGGCCTATACGTTTACGGTTGTTTTTCAGCAACATATAGATATATAAATTTAGCTGGTCGGGATACTACGAAGAGGGATTTGACCAATGAAATAGGTAAACACGATATATCATTGCCTTTGGAACATGAAAGGTAAGTTTACTACCGATGTTATCGATCATCATTCGGCAGCTTCTACACCAGTCGGATCGTCATCATCTGTTCCGAATGTTGGAAAAACGGTAGGTTGTCCGTGAATATGAATATGTCCGTGTACAAACTTTAATTAATAAAGAAATTTTATACACTTAAACATTTAAAAACATTCTTAATTCATTGGTCGTGGCTCCTTTAATATGAACAGGTTGGGAAATGAATTATAGAATTTGGAATACAGAATTTATAGATCATCCACCCCTGCGACATTGCCACAAAGTTCAAATATGACTTACGCTACCGCTGCGTGTGCAGTCTACGAAGTATTTTAATTAGTCTAGATCTGCTCTAGAAATTGTCAATAATACAAATAAAACAAAGTTAGATAAATCAAGTAGGTTGATAAAACCCCCTTGGATAACCAAGAAAAAATAACCACATAT
>NC_049980.1:6118379-6121226 GCF_000003815.2 Branchiostoma floridae | reverse complement strand
GGAACATACTTTCAAAGAACCCGCTCCTTACCGTGCATGTGTCATCAAATTGAGCAGCACGTGAGACCAGACCAGACCAAATTCTGGAGGTTTACAATGTAATTTTTCTACAAGTTTACCAGCACCGTAACAGTTACGTCAATCGTGTACTTACACACACTAAACAATCAAAACAGCTGTTGATTTTATCGCAACGATATAAGTTTCATATTTGCGCTCAAATAACCCAATCTTCCACAACCTGTCCCACGTTCTGGACCCCACACAAACCGTGTACACGTCTAAATGTAATATGATATGCTAGTAGTCGCGCCGTGGCGAACTTTAGGAAGGTTGGAATATTTATAAACAGGTCACGTTCCACCGGAGGCGGGGCGGCGCTTGAAGTTCGGATGTAGATACTTACATGTAGTATCTGCCGGTCGAAGCCTGTTTACTTGGTAGTGAGACCGCCAGGATTTTGTACGACTACACTGGTCGCACTGGACATTCCTTGTTGTTCATTCTGAAACTGAAAGACTAGTGTACTTACCTATCAGTTCGGAACATGATTAACTTGTCTTCACTTTCATCGATAGATAAGAAATGCAAACACAGACTATTGTAGCTATTTACAGTGGCAAGTATCGTGTAGTGTGGGCGAATTTGATATCGCTACACCAGCGTACAAATAATGCAACAACAGAAATAGGACACAAATAATTCAACATAGAGTCGGTAGGTTTTCTTCGGGTGGTCCTGACACTGGCCGCGGTAGCGGGCCGTCCTCGTCACGCATGGTCAGACAGAAGCAGAATTTACTCCATGTTTTCTGATTTAGAAAAACACATCTTGCCATTCTTGGCAAAAAAACAATTTATTTGATGTTTTCTTGTCATGTACGTATAAGATTCAAACTTGCACTACACAGTCGGTTCCTCAAAATTGTAGCAAATCTTCCGAGAAAGAACGTGGTAGGTTAGGTAGCGGCGCGGGTGCGAGGTCGAACCATACATTTTGTATCTTCGGAAGGATTTTTTCCGGTACGTGACCCTGGCGCTAGCCACGGCAGTGCCGAAAGATCGGGGTTCAGTAAAAGCATACTTTGCCATATATTCTGCTTAAGAAAAAGACACCTTTGTGGAAATTTATTTCTTATTCTTTAATTTTCACGTATCAAATTTAAACATGTGCGGAACAGTCGGTTTCTCAAAATTGTAGCAAATCTTCGGAATGATTTTTTCCGGTACGTGACCCTGCCGCTAGCCACGGCAGCGCCGAAAGATCGGGGTTCAGTAAAAGCATACTTTGCCATATTCTGCTTAAGAAAAACACACTTTTGTGGAAATTTATTTGTTTTTCTTTAATTTTCACGTATCAGATTTAAACATGTGCGGAACAGTCGGTTCCTCAAAATTGCAGCAAATCTTCTAGAAATATCGTGGTTGGGAGCGGCGCGGGTGCGTTCTAGACTGCGAGGTTATGCGTTAGTTCAGAAACAAATTGGGAAATTGGGCGTGATACGTTCTCCGCCCTCCGCGCGGGGGTCTGCATATGAAAAGAAGCCGATTTCTGCCAAACCCCGAACTTTGGACGGCACGGGCGTGTCTAGAAAATGTTTATGAAAAGAAGAGGCGTGTCTGAAATCTATTCATTGATCGTCTAAACGCGGTTAGACGTGATTTCATGCATATCAGACGCGGGTACACACATATCTAATCGCGTTTTACCCGAGAATTGCACGAGTTTTAATCGCGATTTACACGAGATGTAATCGCGACTTGCACGACTTTTGCACGCGATTAAATCGCGTTCAGACCGGACCATAAACGTAGTCGGTACTGTACAGTGTATTAATCAAGTACATGCAGTTTACACCTGTCTCAAGATTCATTCTGTCTCTGATGAAAGATATCTGAAATGTCAAACTCTTTTGATAGTAAGTGTTGCTTGATTTATTTTGTATTCTGATTGACAGCTAACTGTTCCCTACCGGAGCCTGCAGCTTGCCCTGCATCTGTGTGTGTGTCCTGGCCTGCAGCTTGGCTTTAGTCTGGGCCTTTATCTCAGCCAGGGTTCTGGTCCGACCTTGCTGATTTGCTGCTCTCAAGGCCTGGAGGGTGAAGCAGAATGTGGTCTCTTTGTTGGAGCCTTATATAGACATTCAGGCTGGTAGGTTTTCATTGAAGCCATGATTTTTATTCCACCAGCACCAAATGGTAATCACCCCAAAACCAATGAGGACCATAATTGAATTTGTACGACCCTTGATTCTATAACTGGAATGTGACACAAGATGTTAAAGTATGATGTAAAAGACAACAATTAATTAACCACAAAAGTAAAACAAAAATTGTTCCTCGTGAAATTCATTGAGCGATCCATCAACTTAACAGGCACCTTAACACATGTAACCACTATGGACATTCAATGTTCCAATTAAAAAACCCAGAAGTCTGCTGCAGTACCATGGTCGGCCACCAGGAGGCCCAATATCAACCTCCATCTTGGTCTTCCTCAGACCTACCCGCTTATCAAATATCACTTATATTGTATTATCATATAGCCAGAAGCCGCGGACCAATCAGAAGGCCCCGTTCCACGTTGGTTATGACGCCGTAGCACGGTGATTCTGTCCAATCAGGGGAGCGATACCCACCTGCCTGGCCTGAATCTACGTGTTACGGCGTCATGCGTCAGCAGAAAGGAATGCTTTGTACAGTGTGCAGTCCATGTTAGAGTTAATCCAAACATTATTACTGTTCACATTCCTTCAAATTTATTGAATATGTACAACTATAACTTAGGATTGAATAGCAACACACTTTCCCAGCAGAAGGGAATTTGTCATTATGTCAAGCCTTGGAA
>NC_049980.1:6072145-6118279 GCF_000003815.2 Branchiostoma floridae | reverse complement strand
ACACATTGAAACCATACTTGGTCTTTTCCTTACTGACTTATTTTACAAATTTACAAATTTGGTGCCAAATGGTTACCTCACAACGGATGCTTTCCAAAAAGGCATTGCCACAAAGCAAAATTCTAAAAACACATTGTGACAGCCATACGTACCAACTAGACCATAGACCTATTACCTGAGTTTGTGCCTTGATTTGTGCCAGTGTTCTCGGCTGTGAGACTGGCTTTTGTGCTGCCCCTATCGACGGTTGTGTCAGCTTTGGCCTCTTCTCCGGCACGATTTGTTTAACCATTTCTACTTTTCGTTTCGTCTGTGGCTCCCCGTAAAGTTGTGGTGACATACCCTGACCCAGGGCTCCGGACTGGAGAACTGTCGTTTCGAGGCCTGGTGAAAAGCCAGGCATAGATGTCCTAGAAAAAGTCTCTGACGAGCACAGAGTCTGTGATTGGCTTGATAAAGCAGCTTTTTGTGATGATGATGATGAGGATGATGATGCTATTTTCTGATGCGTAGAGCTCTTATTATCATGTCCAGAGGAATGACTAGATTGGTGATGCTGTCTATGATGACTTGGCTTCTTGTGAGATGACAACGCTTTTTGACCAATAGCAGCGAGGCTGGCACTTGCAGATCCAGTTGCAGCCATCTGATTGGCTCCCGACGTATTGTCAGTTGCATGACTGACAGGTGGTTTCTGAGCAGCAGCCAGCATTAGGGACTGGGCTACAGTCAGAGAGCGGAGACCACTGTACGATGTGCTGGACAGCGCAGTGTTAAGCAAGCCTGCGGTAGGTATAGATAGGTCTTGTAGCAAGGAGGCTGTGCTTGGGACAGGCGTCTGTTTCTTGGAAGGAGAAGACTGTGGGCTGAAATACAAACAAAATGAATATGTAAAAAAAATACTGTATGTAACATTTTCAACATGGAAAAGAATCTGCTTTAGCTTGATAATCAAAGTAGAGGAAACTTTCAAACACAAAGAAAAGTAAAGACACAAAATTTGACACTCCAGATGGTTAGCTGTCAATCAAATGTAGCTTATTAAAAATACTGGTACTGAGTATAGAGTTTCAGAACACAGCTTTACATTTCAGTTCAAAGTTTAGATTGAGTTTGTTCAGCAGCAAATGCCGTCTTGGTTCCTACTTGAAAATTGGCACCATGACAGAAGAAATTAGTTAATTACATGCTGGGAATCATGCAGGTGATAGCTACATTTGCTTAAGTCGGCTTTCCATAACTTGGTACTTGTCTTAGATTCAATATCTATGAATACAAAAGACATGTGATAAGCATTGCTGAAACGGATTTCATCTGCAAGATGACATAGGCTTGGCAGACATATAACTCTCCTTGAAGACTCTTCTGAGACCAGATGTTATCAAACTAGAAATTTCCACACTGTGGCATTGTGTGGCGCAATCAGGAAGGTGTAAGGCCCAAACCCCAGAGGTCCCAGGTTCAAAACTGCTAATGCGCCCCAATGTTGTGCTGTTGGGAAAGGCACTTTACACGACTTTCCTCACTTCACTCAGGCGAAAATGAGTACATAGCTTCGGCTAGGGCTATCCCTCGGATAGGATGCTTAAGGGAGGTCCCGTGTTTGGGAGATTCACACTTCAAGCAAGTTTAAGAACCCACCACACTTATTGAAAATAGGTCCTTGCCAAATCAAACCTTACAGTCTGGTCTCCAGGTTGAAATGTTGAAATAAAGGTGAAAGCCTTGTGTCAAGCTACTCGTATACAATCAGGGCTTTAGCCAGCTCAAAATTTTTTTCCGTCAGCCAATTACAATCGTCACGAAAACCGCGAAAATTAATTAGAAGGACTGAACTGAGACCTTGAAAAACGGGTTTTAATGAGATTATCGTATGCGAAAGGGCGCCGACACACATTGTCAACAATCATAACAATAGCAAAACAAACAGTGTGTGGCTTTTACGGCCGTGGACGGCGTCCCCAAGCCGCCTGTAGCTTCCACCAAGGATTTTTGTCCGTCAAGGTTGACGGATTGGTTTTAAAATTTTTCCGTCAGATGCAGCAAATTTCCGTCAATTGACGGAAAAACGGACGCTGACTAGACCCCTGTATACAATACTATACCATTAGGCGCGCCCCAAAGTAGTGTGTGCGAGTGAAAAAAAATTGGGGCTATGAATGGGTTGGTATCTGAGTAGCCTGGCGTGATAGCCAGCCCATGTAGCCAGGCCTGGTGCATAGCCCAGCTTTTTCCAAAAAACCCTTTTCTGCTAGATAGAAGAAAGAAAAAGAATACACAAGTAAAAACAATATGTTTTCTCTTTCAGGACAACATAAAAAGAGCTTGATCCTGACCTGTTCTGTCCCCAGAAGGCTTCATAGTGCTTCTCCCTCCAGTAATATACCAAAGTAGTGTGTGCCAGTGAAAAAAAAATTGAGAATTGAATTGGGGCTATGAATGGAGGTATCTGAGTAGCCTGGCGTGATAGCCAGCCCAGGTAGCCAGGCCTGGTGCACAGCCTAGCCTTTTTTGTAAACCCTTTTCTGCTAGGTACTGACCTGTTCTGTCCCCAGAAGGCTTCATAGTGCTTCTCCTTCCAGGGGTCCAGCTTAGTCTTCTCCTTCTCCTCCTCCTGTTTCAGCCTCAGCTGCATCTCAGGAGTGAACTCACCTGGACAGAAAGGAAACACCTGGGGGTCAAGGGACCACACCATTAAGAGACAGACAGGGAGAGCTGTCTCTTCAACAATGGACCTAAAACAATGGAGACTGACAGAAATATGCAAAAACAGACAGTAGGGGCGTATTACAATCTGCTTAACTCAAGAGATCATACTATTAAGGGGGGTCAAGGGACCACACCATTAAGAGACAGAGAGGGAGAGCTGTCTCTTCAACAATGGACCTAAAACAATAGGGCTTTTCCCACAGAAATATGCAGAAACAGACAGTAGGGACAGATTACCATCTACGTAAGGGCAAGGGACCACACCATTAAGAGACAGACAGGGAGGGCTGTCTCTTCAACAATGGACCTAAAACAATAGGGCTTTTCCCACAGAACTATGTAGAAACAGACAGTAGGGACAGATCTACTTAAGGGCAAGGGACCACACCATTAAGAGACAGACAGGGAGAGCTGTCTCTTCAACAATGGACCTAAAACAATAGGGCTTTTCCCACAGAAATATGCAGAAACAGGGGGGGGGGGCCGTATTACAATCTACTTAACTCAAGAGACCATACTTTTAAGGGGGGTGAAGGGACCACACCATTAAGAGACAAGGAGAGCTGTCTCTTCAACCATGGACCTAAAACAATAGGGCTTTTCCCACAGAACTATGTAGAAACAGACAGTAGGGACAGATCTACTTAAGGGCAAGGGACCACACCATTAAGAGACAGGCAGGGAGAGCTGTCTCTTCAACAATGCACTTAAAACAACGGGGACTTGTAAGAAAGTACAGTATTGAGACTTTTCTAACAGAAATACTATCAAATAGGTATATAGAAGCAGACAGTAGGGCCAGATTACCTTTTACTTAAGGTTAAGGGACCACATCATTAAGGGGAGTCAAGGGAACACAGCAATAAGAGACAGACAGGGAGAGAATATCATGTTATGAATAAATAAAACAGAAAACCAAAGTGTATAAAACAAATTCTAAAACAGGGCTATCTCCACAGTGTAAGACCGTCCCTCTGTCTTGGGATGGAAATTTGCTTGTTGGGATGGACAAAAATTTTGCCACTTCCGACCCAAAAATCTTAACTTCATTAAATGAACTTACTGAAAATGTGTTATCATAAGCTTAAAATGACAGATTTAACTACTAAAATGAACATCATGAGCTTCCAAACAGTGAATGGGACAGAAAAAAAATTTAAAGCTCGGGACACAAAAAAAATTTAAAGATGGAGACAGCACTGTTCTAAAAGCTCCCATGATCCCCTCCCATCACATCTTACCATCCGCGAGTCGTTCCTTCCAGTCCAGACATGCCCGCGTGAAGAACTCGTTGCTGAGCGCGGTGCTGCTGAGTTTGACGCTCCCGTCCAGTCCGATCTGGCGGTCGCACTCGGGTAGCTGCAGGAGAAGCTGGTACTGGTAGGAGGGCGGCAGGCTCGCAAACGTGTGCTTGTTGACCAATGCCTGGGGAGCGACGGAAATCAAAACATTCAAAACTTTCTCCTTCAAGCTCACTCAGCGCTTCGGTAAGCATCTGTCGTTCCGTTATTTGACAGAATTGTTAGCACATGACAGAAGAATGTTAATACCATTCCATCTAGTACACAAACTATGCTCTAGGAGGCTGGCCAGATGTTGGGCAGTCTGCTATAAGCGAGATTTAATCAGGCTACATTCTGTTAACCTTGACAGACAAAAAATACAGCAGGTAAACATATATAGACATGGAAATTCCTGGAAATTGAACAAAGACGGAAATTTGTACACAGTGACAGAAAAAAAAGGAATTTTTCTAGATTTTTTTCGTCAATGTAATTAAGGCATAACAATTCAAGCTGGCTAGAGCCCTGAGCTTGTTTGTAACAAGTCAGATCAAAGCTTTTTTCTACTGCACATCGATAGCTCAACTCTGCCTGCTGGTGTTTTTATCTAAAATATTACTGTCACTGATGTTAGTTTGGTGCAATGATCACTAACCAAAAAACCTTGTTACAACTAATCATGTCAAACTTCCATCCCAGGAATTGATGATCATGTCCTGTTCATGTAGCGTTTTCTTTGCCAATAGTGGTACAAGGACAGTTCCTGAATACAAAAATCTAAATCTAAAAATCTAAATGTCATCTGCTAACATGTCACCTAATATATATAAAATGTGAATAGTGACTTACTCTTAGGTTGGTGTTGACAAAGATGGAGTCAGGGGTTTCCACATCAATATTTCCAGACTTGGTCAAGTCTATAGGAGCAGCTGGAACAGAAAACAATATTCAATAGCAGTTACAACTGTAGTGATATTAGTAGAGTAGTAGTGTCGTAGTAGCAGCAGCAAAAACAGTCCTAAAAGTATTTGACTGATCTGCTGTGTGGGTCCTTGACGCAGAGCATAATAAATACTGGTACTTTCCATTCAAGCTAAACGCTTCTGCTGTTGGGTAACATTAATTGTCTTATACATATTAAACACTTTGGGGGTTCACATTTCCAGATACAAAACTAGGAATTTTTCACTAGTCTTTACAAACATCTTTCAAAGTAGCAGATTCAAATAGCAAAATAACAGCCATATTTAAAGTGACTAGAATGAATGCTTCAACATTGGGGGACCATTAATTCTTCTAAAGTGACCTTTCCTGGACAAGGCAAAAATTGGTCTAATCATACTTACCAGGAGGGAGTTTCTTCTGAGATCTTCTTCTTGGCTGTGGAAACAGATTGTACAACACTGTTCATTTTTCTATCAATAACAAGGCACAAACATTGGTACCATCTGATAATTACAGCAAAAGAAGTTGACCTAGTGTAATGATCTTGATCGTGTATGGCATGGCCGGAAAAAAATTATACATGTAGTACATCTGAGAATTGGATGAGTAAGTATTGCTTGTATTGGAACTGAAGGGTTCACACTATTGTCACACTACCCACCCATGTAAACGATCTCGAAATACTGAATGCATAAGGCACTTTTTTGACATATACTTGGAGCTGTGCACCTAATTTTTGACAGTGAATTTGCCTGTGTTAGAAACAGAGGAATTGCTTAATAACTGCCTAATAAAAAAAGGCTACAAAAAAATACAATACAATATATTCTGTATCCTCCAAGGTACAGCCTGACCGTGGGAGGGCCGTGACTGAAGGCGATACGGAATACCCCGTGTTATAATGTATTAATATCATGGCAACCCAAGCAAACTTAAGTTTAAGGCAAAAAAAAGACAAAAAGGAGTGTACTCAAAGTAGTGTTCTCAATGCACATCGCGTCAAGAACTTTGTTCGTCAATTCGAACAAAAGACCCGGGCAAACAGTTTGAATCTTCAACAGCAGCATACGCAACCAAGTTCCAATCGTAGAATTAGGACCGGTTGGAACACCGATATCAAATGTAAATATGGCCTGGGTAAGATATAAGCAAAATTATGTCATACCTGTGACGCGAAAACGTTCGATACGGGTGTTCCAGACCGGGCCGTACGTATCCGTATCGCACAGGTTCGAAAGGCGTATCACACAGGCTCTATTCGAATAAATCGACCTGTTTCGAGCGGGCCGAATTGGCAATTCGAATACCTGATTCGGACGTTGGAACATTGCTGTTGCAACACTTATTGTTCGAGGGCACCAAATTTGTTCAACTTCTGGCGCATTTCGCATCAAAATATGGGTTTTCTCAGGTGGGTATGACATGAATAAAACACAACACGGTGTATTCCGCATCATCCTCGGTCCCAGCCCTCCCGCGGGTTGGATCACCCTCCGGCCTTTGGGCGATCCGACCCGCGGGAGGGCTGATACCTTGGGCGATACGGAATACACCGTGTTGTATTCTATATTTATACAATAGAAGCTTGTACCTTTCTGCTGAGCCCAGGCAGGGAAGACAGGAGAGAGGTGAGGGTGGGTGCCTGGGATGTCTGAGACTGGGTGCTGGCAGTGAGGCTGGACAGTGTGGAGCTGGCTGACGTGTACTCCTTGAAGGATTGAAACTGACCGGATGAACCTACAAGAAAGAAGAACACAACCACTGAGAATAAGTTCCACTTCAGTGTATACTACCCTGTTGCTGAACTTGTAGTAACCTCACAGTTGAGGTCCTGGTTCAAATTAAGTGGTAGCTGGAGAATCCAAGGTAGGGCATCTCCTTTGAGGCTGCACCTATCTTCAGAAAGGACGTAAAATGGGGGTATTGACTTTGATGAAGTGCCTCAAGGATGTTAAAGGGGAAGGGCTAACGATCCCTGCAACTGAAACAGTAAGGAAACTTGCTGCTCAATGTGCCAATAGGGTCGGAATGAAACAAAATGATTAGCATGTACATGCACTGTACTGTACTGTACAGAAACACTATACTATGCTTAAACCACTGTAGGAGTTTTTTTCTGTTATTTTGTACAAAGGTAAAATGTTACATTTAATCCATTAAGTATAACCGTGAAAATGCAGAAAATAGTGTTTCTGAGGGTTATACATAAAAAAAAGGGGCATTGCTTACCACATGGCTTTGTTACACTAAGAAAAATTACCCCTGCGCTGCGAAAATTGTGGTGAGAACACTGACTGGTAGATGTATTGCTTATTCTTGTATGTCCCACAAAAAAGCCGATAATCCTTCAAAAACTGAAGGCACCACTTTCCGCTTCTCATTACACCGTAATCAGAGTGAACAGAACTCACCTGCAGTTTCCCCAGGTGGGGTGACAGGTTTGAGGATGAGTCTGGGGATGTCCTTGGACCCCTTCTTCCTTCTCTTGTGGGAGTGCTTCATGCCATGCTTCAGGGAGCGCTTGCTATGGTGATGGTGATGCTAATGAAGAGAAAAAAAGATTCTTTTGTAAAAAAAAGGAAAAGCAATATCAATCCATTTAAACTCACTGGAGAGCTGTTCTTCCACTGGTTGTGACAGAGGAGACAGACATTTATTGTACAATCATGCATTTCAGGGTCTTCCCCAGAGGATGGAACAACGACGGCCCTCCACTATACTGTAAATGCATTTAATTTTGCGGTGGTTTTAAGTTCGCCGTAAAGTGGTCACCGCGAAAACCGCAAACATTAATCCACCGCAAACATTTCTGAATTTACAGTACTCCTCGCCCGGCACCACGATATATACAACTTTTAAAATTTAGTGTGTTTCTTCCTAATTTCCTGGTTAGGTTTGCTAAAATTCATGAAAACTCAAAGATTTGTGCCAAGCGGCGTCACTTTTCCAGTCAGCATTGTCTGCAAAAACTTGTGAATGGGCGATGATCAAAACAATAGTCGTTTCACTACTACACAACAAAAGGAATCACTATCGATTATTGGAGTATTTGACACCCTCTGTCATTGTAAAAGGAGCCCATTTTCATGAAAACATTACTAACTGTCC
Source organism: Branchiostoma floridae (assembly GCF_000003815.2). Lineage (NCBI taxonomy): Eukaryota > Metazoa > Chordata > Leptocardii > Amphioxiformes > Branchiostomatidae > Branchiostoma > Branchiostoma floridae. The sequence goes on along the minus strand of NC_049980.1, from coordinate 6,110,234 downwards.
CTGTTTACCTCATAAATAACAATCAACTTGTCAGAAAATAAGATTAGGTCTTCCGAAAAATAATCATCTTACCGTCAGGCAATTTTTTTATAGTCCCTCCACTAGACTAAAAAATTCTGGGGAGAACCCTGTATTTGCAAGTTCACAGTACCAAGAAATTCCCTAGCCCTAAGCCCTAGCTGTTTTCGACAAGCACAATGGACCACAGCTTAACATCCCATCCTCAGCACTGCACATCTTTCCACATGTATGCATGTCATGTGACGTGTGACAAAACCGAATACAAGGCCTCTAGTCCCTAACCACTGGACTATTCATCTCGCTAGGATACAAATCAACTATGAAACATGTTCCAGTTATTCTTGAAACAAATCTATACCATCCATACATGTAATAGATATATATTGGGAGATGTCGAGAATTCAGGGTATGTCAAATCCTACACAGCACCTGGCTTGTGAGGTTCAATTAGAAGTGCAATTAGCACAGTTGAAAAGCGACTTAGACTCAGAGACCGTTTTGTAATCTCAGAAAGCCAGCCCATTTTGCCTGAAGCCGTCTACGTCAAACACTTCAGTTATGTAAAAGAATCATGAGTTCACTGGTGATATTAACTGTCGGTTGGATTGTCTTCTGATCGTATTGTCCTGTCAGACTTGTGTGTTGCTACCCATCAATGTCGACCTGAATCGACTACGGCTATACTCCGCTGCCAAAGTAAAGTCAGATGTCGTCTGTTATGTTCAGAGTTCACCAAGCATTGACGTCAATTCCATTGGCTGCCTCCCAAGTCTGCAAAAGTCCTTGGGCAGTAACGTGCACTAACTGCTATATTAAGTTACATGTTTCCAGGCCAAAATCATATCCAGTTGCTTGACGTGTAACTGCTATTTGACATATCTTAATATTACTTTGATGTCTAACCTTCATTTATGTATATCAAGTTACGTTGACAAGCAAATTGTAACATAGACAGCAATTCTATTGTCAAAATCTTGTCTATGGAACATTACTACTATAAATCAATTGTATAATATAAGCCCAAAATTGTAACGCTTCAGGACAAGCTGTTTTATTCACTATTTTTGTTATGCTTGTTTCCTTCCCTCCAGTACAAATTATATTTTCATTTATATGATTTTTACCTTGACCTCTGACCTCCTCCCTACCTGAACGTTGAGTTTGTGTTCATCTTATCAAAATCAGATATGTTTTGTTGGTATATATTTTTAGTTCCTAAATTTTTAGTATACTTTATTTCTGGACTCCAAAAAGAATAGAAAATATTGTATCAATGGAGGAGATCTGACAGATGTCCCAATAGCTCAACTGGTAGCAGCCTCACAGTTGAGTTCCTGGTTCCAATTGGTTGGTAAGTGGGAGACCCTGGTTCAAATCATGGGAAGGGCATTTTTTGTAGGGGTTGTACCCATCTTTAGGAAGGGAGTTCATGTTCAATGAGGTGCCTCAAGCAGAATGGAAGGGATGGGCTTACAAGTTTACAACCCCTCCCTGTAGAAATATGCCCTGCTTTAGAAATAGCAACAGCATTCTTGCCAGGCCTTTTCAGCATATGGGGCCCCTACGCTGTGATTTGGATCTCCTATGCTGTGATTTGGGCCCCTACATTGTGATTTCAGCCCTTACGCTGTGTTTCAATAAGCAGAGGGGACTTTTCTGTTGTCAGGTACAAAGGAAAAAAAATGTTGGCTTTATTTCACTAAATTTGGCCTTCAAAATGCAGGAAATAATGTTTCAGAGTTTTGTAAATTTTAAAAAAATTTCAGGAGGATTCCCCCAGACCCCTTATATTGTTCGAGCCTGCATTGCTTACCGCATGGCTTTGCTACCACCCTATGCCCACTAGGCATTACAAGGTGAACAACAACAACAGCAAACCAAGGGTATTACCGTAACTTTGTCCCAGACCCAGTACACATTACCCACCTTGCTATGTGAAGATCCTACTTTGCTGGGACTGAGACTGCTGGCGCCCGGCTGGTACGATGACGTCCCCGGGACGGCGGTGTACGAGTGCTCGTGGTGCTGTCTCATGGCGGCCGCCGCTGCTGGCGTGTGGAGGATGGCGGTGGCCGCGGCTAGCTCATCTTCAGGGAGTTTCACACACAACACTGTCAAGAGAGGGTTAGTCGCCCGTTTAGACCCCCGGTTTATACGAGGATTAGCAAACTTGCACTACGCACAGAATTGATCCAGATTGTATCTCCACTTCTTGAGGTGTATTTAACACTGTAAGTCTGTTTAGTCCCAGTTTATACGAGGATTAGCAAATTTGGACTAATCTATGCACAGAATTCCATCCACCTAATCCACCTCTAGAGGTGTATTTAACACCGTAAGCCCCCTTATCTCAAGTCTCAAGATAAAGATTGTCGTAGCAAAATATTTTGATCCTGGCCAAAGCTTTTACTTGCGACCCTACTGTTAGTGGGTGTATGTCACATTATGATCCCACCAACACATATGAACAATGGAACTGACATTCCAAGTCTAGTGACCCGAGGGACTTTCCCACAGGGCAGACCACATGCATGTGTTACTCTCCAAGCAGAGGTTAGGCTCTGGCTGGGTTTTTTAAAAACGTTACTAGGCGTTTTTATGGGGCTTTCCATTTTGCAACGTTTTCTTTTGAGGGTAGCGCATGTAGTCCAGTGGTTAGCGGCCCTGCCTCTGGAACTAGAAGCCATAAGTTCGATTCCTGCTGTGTCGCTCACCCGACATGCACGCTACCGGAAAGGGTCGCAGTCCTTAGGACAGGACGTTAAGCCATGGTCCACTGTTCATTGTGCTCGTTGAAAAGAGCTAGGGAAATTTCCCCGGTACAATGAACCTGTAAATACTGTACATAGCGCCTGTCCTCTCTGTCACGACCAGTGGAAGACTAGCTCTTCAGTGAGCTAAAACTGGATCGAGATCACTTTCCTTTCCTTTCCTTTCCTTTTTGTCTCACAGTCTTCATGCTTGGCTGCGAGACATAAAGAAAATGGTGCAAAATAGAAAGTCTGATAAAATTGCCTCAAAGACATTTAAAAAACTGTCAGAGCTTGTGTGCTTGGAGAGTACACATGTATATCCACATGCATGAACATTGTGATACTGATCTCCAAGCAGAAAGGGCAAAATCATAACGTTTCTCAATATCCCAATATCATAGAGCATTGCGGGAACCTGGACTTAGATGTAGTCTCCGTATTGACAAATATATTTTTATATTTCTTCTGTAAAAGTATACATAGAATCTGCATTAACATAATTTGACACAAGAATTGTTTCTGTTGATATCAAAGTAAACTATTTTAGAAATAAAAACAATGTTTTCTCCGACCAGATGTTTGCTGTTTTACTTTCTACCTGCTGCTATGTAGCATCGGGAGTTTGTCAAATGTTACCATTTTCCATTTCCACATCTTCTTGGAGATTAATGAATGAATGAATGAAGACCTTTATTGTACGTTTTGCTTTCTAACAAGCTAAGTACAGGTCAGGGTGGATAGGATACATCTTCTAGTGATTCTAAGTACATTCTGTGTAGGGTGTGATATATGACTGAGACTACAAAGTCTTAAGTATAGTAGTAGTACTAGTATGTACAGGTTCAACTTCTTCTCCCTTCTTAATACAGTTGTAAATGTAGTTGCAGGTGGAGTTTAGAATACGTGGTTTTTCTAATTGCATTAGAAATGTACATTTTTCAGTGTTATTTAAATGCAGAAAGCATGGAAACTTATCTTGCATACATTTGAAGAAGATATTTCTCTCATTGTTCTATAGTGTGTTACTAACACTTGGCTCTCACCTTTTCTTTTCTCCTTTCCTCTAACGGGTGCGGACTGGCCATCGCTGACACTGGTGTCTGTTTGGCTGGACTCTGGTTCCGAGTCGTCTTGGTAAAACCGTTCCACCCCCTCGGGAAGGTCGCTCTGCGACAAACAAGACAAAACATTCGCTCACTTCAAAGACAAGTTGCATCATGCTACAAAATTTCCTACATTTTTCAATCTTTCGTTCCAAAAAATTTGGCGGCAAAATCGTAACTGCAGGTCAAAACTTCTGTGACCAGGAAAAGTCTTGGCTGGTAGTTGCAAATTTGCCATTAAAGATCTGCTTGCAGATTGAAATTTTCCTCATACAGGGCTCGAAATACCACATGCTTATGCAGGTTGGTGCAGGTTAAATCAAAGCTGTGCAGGTATTACTGATGTCTACCTGCACCTAACCTGCACTAAGTGGTCCATGTGCTAGGTTTATGTTTGTTTCATGATGTAAACTTTTACCAGCTGCATTGACTGTTACCAACTATGAAGTACAAAGAAATAATGGCAATGGTTTCTGAACAGATCTGAGTACGATCAATACAAAATTTTGAGTGAAGGTAAAACTAAAAGTTGTCTGGTGCAGGTAGTGTAAACGCATTTAAGTTCGCAGGGATTTAATTTCGCGGTAGCGGGAAAATGGACTGTTCGCGGTGGTTTTTATTTCGCGGTAGCACCATGCACTGTTACAGTAGTCTCTTCCCGTTATGGAAAAATGTTCGCAGTGGTTTTAGATTCGCGGTGAAGCGGCCGCCGCAAAAACCGCTAACATTAATCCACCGAATATTAATCCACCACGAACATTTCTGCATTTTCCAGTAATTTACAATGCTACCTGCTGTATGCAAAAAAAAGTATTTCGAGCCCTGTCATGTCACCCCCTGTCCAAGTCATCCCTTTTCGTACAATGATTGAAATCTTACCTTGAGTCCATACACCCCCATCTTGCCTGCCACCTTGTAGAACAGGCTCTCCTCCCCTCGGGAGTTGGAGTGTAGCATGGCGTTTAGACAGGCCAGAGGTGTGGTTCCACTGTGGGGAAGGTGTGACATTGTCAATCAATCATTTAGTCTCCATAGCAACAGACATGTTTCTATTCTACCATACTGACCCAAAAATAGAAATTTATTTATTTATTGATTGATCTTATAGGGTGGTCCTTTCAGTCGAAAAGTAGCATTTGAATGTTGATTCCACATAATTTACACTAGAATTCTTACTATCGTATACTTTCAGCAGGAGAGATGTTTTCTTTGATCTTTGCTGTGTAAAAGGTACTTCAACTGTGCGATCAGTGCGTAACTTCAGAGTTCACACGCTAGCAGCTTTTGAAAGATTTTGGATGTTACAAATCAATGGAAAATCAACAGAACTATTTGAAACGTCTGACCGTTTCCAAAATCATATCCAGTTGCTTGAGTAACTGCTTTTTGGCATAACTTATTACCTGGTTGTCTAACTAAATATCAACATATCTGACACAAATCTTTAGAAGTGTTGGTAAAAATTTACCATGATCATCATGATGTTACTGTAATACTTGACCATCTTCAGATTCAAACAAATTACATGTGCACTTGTCATGAAACATTTTTATGTGTCCAGAATGTGCTGAACGCATTTAACTGCCAATCTATCTTAAGAGAGCAAGTATGGGAGTCCCGTAAGCTAAATATGATGGCAACCAAGCTAGCATTCACAGAGATATAATTGCAATTCAGATACACATGGCATTTTTCTGAGAAAACAAGCCACTAGTCACTACCCAAGCTTAAGGTCGTGGCAAACAAATGTCTACCTCCATGACTTGCTGTTGTGGTGAAAAAATGTAACCCCGTAGAGCCAACAATCTGAACTCCATGACATGTGACTGATGAAGAATATTGTTTCGTAAGCTTCAACGACGGAAGGAAATTAACAACATGGCCTTAAAAACGAGTTTGACAGAAAAAATTCAAAGCTGGTCATGACTTTTGCCCACACCAAATTCATATTGCTCTTAACTTAAGTCTAGACAAGAAACACAATGATATAATAAATCAATTATGATTTCATGAAGGAGCCCATTTTAGAAAGTGGCCCTTATTATGTAAAAATGTACTTACCAAACTATTGCTATTTGTTGACTACAACATGCATTGGCAGCTATGGGACTACTATTACTACAACATGCATTGACAAAATACAATCAAAGATGCACTATACATAGTTATGCCAACACAGTAGCACTTAATAAATCATTAAAGGCAACATTTTAGTTTTTCATAGGGAAGGTCATATTGCAAAAAAGTCAAAGATGACTCCTGATGAAAAATTCATCTAAAATGCCCCACACTAATGGTTAGTGCTGCATACCAGTATACCATAAAATTTGATTTCAATGCAGACAATGTTGTAGTCAACAAATAACGTCAGATCCAAAATATTGGGCACTCAATGCAGGGCTCGAAATACCACATGCATATGCAAGTTTGTGCATGTAAGATTAGTGTGGTGCAAGTAAGTTTAGACCAAACTTGCACCAGTGCAAGTTACTTTTGTCCTCTAATACCTGACACTGTGACATTAGAAAAAGCTTACAAACACCAAGAATATTATCTGTCATTGAAAGGTAAAAGAAAATAACACTTGATAAAAAAGTCTAAGTTTGTCCATGGAGGTTAGACATCCATGGAGGTTAGACATCCAGGTAAACAATATTTCAAGACAATTCCATCTCTACAAATTGCTTAAGATCCCTTTGGTGTTGTCTTACCTTGATTTACATTTAAGTGACATTTGCATACAAGTTAGTGACTTTAATGTTCAACTGGTTTTTCCAGTTATATGTACATGTTATACTTGTAATGAGTTGTTCTACCACTTCATTCCAGCGATTAGTGATGGATGTCAATCGCGAGGCATGCAGAAGAAATCTATGGATCTTATCGAGTTGTAGACATTGGATTGATCTTTAATTAAGCCTAAATTCACCTTTTTTGAAACTGTACAATTTAAAACTAAAAAAAAACATGCTATGGAAAAACAAATGGTCTTTATGTATCCCCATTTACTCACATACATTTGCAAATTTTCAGAATAGGAGATAAAGAGTTAACAGTTCACTATTTTGGGTTGTGCAAGTAAGTTTCTTTTGGTGCAAGTTACCTTTTGCTCAACTTGCACTGGTGCAAGTTAACTGAAAAGTGTATTTCGAGCCCTGCAATGTCTTATTCTTTTATTTCTGCACTCAGAAAAGATGAGCATTGAAATCAGCACCATTCTTTGATTTAAGTTGACTCTTGAGATCATTTAAAAGCATCATTTCTTTGTATTATATACCTGAATTCTTCATAAACATAATGTTTTATTCATATTTCTGTCATCATAATAAGGACCACACGGCACAGGTAACTTTGTCAAATTGTCCAGGTACAGGTTTGGACCTCTATCTACGCGTACACTACATGTATGCCTTGGGGTGGGGTGGGTACCGACAAAAAAAATTTTTTCTTGGTCCAGAAAAAACGGACCTGAAAAATATCAGTAGGCCGGATGTTGGACTGATAAGAAAATTAACAAATCATGCTGACAGGCGTTCATGTGTTTTGGGGCTTTTGGGTCCAAGAAAATTACGGGCGAAGTAGAATAGAGTTGATAGTCATCTTTGCTGAGTTTCTATGTAGTCAAACTTGGTCTAACTCAGAGGCAGTTAGTGTTGTTAACATGAAGATAGGATTTCAAAACGCCAAAGGACATCAGATACTCCATCAAACAGAATCCTTTGTAGCAAAATGGACCATTGTTTTGAGTATTGCCCATTCACAAGTTTTCACAGATAATAAGGTCCGGTTCAGGTCAGGACCTGGACTTGATCCCCTGGACTTGATCCACTGGACCTTTACCATACCTATACCAGAATCCTGAATTTTCTGTACCGGTACCCACCCCTATGCACCAGTATACTGGTGTCTGTACCTGATGTTATGTTGAAATATGCAGCACTACCCTACACTACTGTCTAACCCTGTTGGTGCACTTTTTCTTACCTTCTAGACATGTCCACAAGCACGACACAGTGTGTGTTGAACAGACAAAAATCACAGTTCCGTTAGAAAAACAGAAATCACTACATACATTACGCACCATGTAAAGAAATACACCAACAATTTCACAGGAAATTCTCAAAAAAATGGCAGAAAAATCAAATGGGACTACCAAATCATAAAATCACCACAAAATACACATCAAATCAAATGAATACAGCATGTAGGAAATAAACAGCTGATTGTATGTGTATTATAATTATGACACTTAGTCAGACAGCTTGACTGGGTAAGACAGTTGCAGAAAGAGATGCAGTGTTCAGAGACAAGTATTAGCAGTAGAGACTACATGTGGGAGACTGGGACAGGCTTTTAGCTAGAATTTTACCAGAGGGTGTCCAAATTTCTTGCTGTTCGGCGACTGCTGCAGGCGCGAGTATTGTAGTTTGTCTGGGGACATCCTCACTTGGAAAAGTTTGAAATTCATAACTCTCTGAAACACCATTTTCTGCATTTTGAGGTGCAAATTTCGAGGACTAAAGCAAATTTACAGTCAGACAGGCCACATGTGACCTGCAGCATCCCTAGTCAATCAGAATTTCATGCTTGCAAGAGCATGTGCTCCCCAGTGTAAGGGTGTCTTCATCTTGCTAAAAGTTGAAAGTAGGACGTCCAATTTCAATTATTTTTAGAACAGGGTGTCCAAAAGACGCCCGGACGCCTGCGGGACTAAAAGCCTGATGTGGGACCTCGTTCATAAAGTGATTCACGAATCTAGATTTACCCAGGCACGATATGGATCCCGATTCGCAAAGCCCGTATAAACAGTCTAAATCCAGCTCCGACTCCGAGAGCTAAGGAGGTGGATTGTGGCAGATCGAATCAGGATCCATCCCGTGCTTGAGTATTCGAATTCGCAAAGCCAGGTATGAACAGGGTCTAGAAAGAGAGCTCAAATTTGCAGTGATCATGCGTATGTCATGCCAACTACGATTCAGCCATAGCATATTTTGGTCAAGCACAGACCATAGCACTAGTAGCAGAGATGTTATGCAGGTAAGTGTATGTTTTGTTTACAAGGGAGATAAATCTCAACAGAAATTCAATGTTGACATCTTACAGGAATTTGAAAACTTGTTGGAAAGTTGCTTCGAGTGAAAATATTAATTCGAAACTTGTACTTTTCAACTGTAAATCTTTAACATAATAATTTTGAATGAGGAACAATTTTATCATACCAGTAACTGATATAAATATACATCTTCTGATGGAAGAATTTGTATTAGAGTTTTACTGGCCCTTAACTTTCATTCCATCCCTTCAAATTTGTATATCCCCCCCCCCCCCCAAAGAAAAATACCAGTCAAGACTTTATTTCAGCAAATAAGCAAAATATTTGCGATTGTACATTTGCAAAATGCAAACTGGCCAGATCATATAATTCTAAACAGAAAAGTAGTATACCAGTAGAGTGGAAGCTACAGGATTTTTAAATGAGTGATGCTAGTCAAAAAAATGCCTCAATGTGTTTTCTTGAAAGGCTTGTGACATCTACCTAGAAATTGGCTGTGAAATTTTTTAGGTTACTGACGTGATACATGATGTAACCGTTACGGACAGAGCCAAAGGATTCTATTGATTAAGTAACGTGTAGACTGCACACGTTTTTACATTTATGAGTCACAAAAACCATGGGCGAAGGGTTGAATATTTCAATTTTCGCACAATAAAATGAGGCCATACAGGGACAAGTATATTGAAGTTTTTCAACTGTCATACAACGCAAAATTTGCTCACCTGTCTTGTATGACAGTAGAAAAACTTCAATATGGATTATATCAATACAGATGAGCTTTCATGCTAATAGTAATATAAGGGACGTATAATTTGCTACTCCAACTAAGCTCACAACAAAAGAATACAGGTCAGCAAAAGAGGCTTTGGCTTAGAAAAATGTCCAATGTTTATCATTCACTTTAGAGGAATATGTGTATATTTCAAACCCTTGGATTCAAAAATAGAGATACCACTACAGATCAAAATGGCCTCCCTGATGAGTGCAATCTACAAGAGGAAGAAGCTGGTAGTTTATGTTAGAACTAGCAGCAGACTTTATGGAAAAGCTTAATATGCTCTATACAGCAAGCAGCATGACAAGGCAAGTTTCTAATGCAAGATCGTGTTAGCATTCCAAGAAACACGTACTTGATTTCCTTCAGCCCTTCTTCCTGGATGATCCTGAGAATCTCCTTGTGACTCATGGGCGTCTTGGGGTACTTCTCCAGTGCCTGTGAGACAAAGACAGCGTCTCAGACATACATGTAGATGTGATCAAGTTGATACATACAATATCACATCAAATTCATAACCTCATCCATATACTAGTAGTTGATGCCACTTCTCATTAACTAGGTTACAAGACACCATTATGATCTACATGTCCAATCAATACTTCAAAATGAAATAGAAAAATCTAAATATGCGTCACTCAGTGACGTATACAGGATTGGACAAGTTTACAAAAATTCATTTGCCCTGCCGGTCAAGTACATCATGTACATAAAAATCTACTGGCCCAAACCAACTTTTCACTGGCCCGAAATTCAAGTTCCTTATTTCTAATTCTATGCAGTTTTACTTGGAACAAGGAAATACTTTTCAATATTTGTAAAAAAAAACAAGCACTTTAAATCTATGTACATATCGACCAATATCTACAATGTATCCACATTGTAGATATATTCACATATACGAAAACTGCACCTATGTAAAAATCACACTTGTCCAACCTACATACCCATTGACCAATAAACGTGTGTATCCTTAATGTATGTGTGACATTGTGTGTTTATAATGTTAAACATCAAGGTAAACAATATTCAAATACAACTTTTCAATCTCTACAACTGGATAAAAACAATTACTTTTCTTCAGTTCAGTAAGTATCACTATCACTACATCATGTATAATGAGGAATGTCACTTGAAATGTTGGTGAGTAATTCTCCAGTTTTTTATCCAGTTGTAGAGATTGAGTTGCATTTGAATACTTGATGCTGACTTGTTGATTGTATGTGATATGGAAGCAGGACTGGTAAATATAGCACTGTGGGTCTTGAAACGTTCACTAGCATGACTATCACTATGGTTTTAAATTTATGCCATTTATTTCCACAGCTTGATCTCTAAACTGCAAATTTGCTTTGATTTTGATTATGCCCTACCAATGTTGTTAGTATTAGTAATAGTATACTGCAAAATTGTTTAATTCATTGTGGAAAAATTCCTTGTCAGCATGCTCCTCTTACTAACTTTATGGGAAATAAACTGCTGTGATAGAGAAAGTACATGAATTTACAGTATTCGGCAGTATGACTCAGATTATCAGAATCAGATACATGTATCTAGTAAGTATGACTCAAGATAGAGTTAGACATTACCAACCAAATGAATGGACATGCACCACACACCAACTGTTATTTTCATGATTTTGAAATACATTTTTTGTAATAAATGCCTGTACATGTATGTGTATGGATACATGACAGTTTCTAGATCTATTTGAACTGCATACATTTATGGATTGATAACTGGGAATACTGTACATCAAAATCAACCAAAAAATGACATACATAAACATTATGTACCTCTAACTCTCAGTCTAAAAATAGCATAATAGTATAAGAAAGTCAGTGGTGAGGTTACAACTGCAATCATGGAATCCCTCAACAGAACTATTGCTGGCTTTTGTTTGTTTGTTTGTTTGTTTGTAATTGCATACCTGGAGGTAAACCACCTCATGGACTAGGGCGCAACACACCAGGTTTGTACTGAAGAGTAAACATTATCTGGACAGAATAATTATTTGATCCATTAAAACTGGGAAAGATCTCTACTCTTTTCAATAAGTGTGGTGACTTCTTTTCCGTGCTCGAGGTGTGACTCTTCTCAAACACGGGACCTCCACTTAACGTCCTATCTGTGCCCCTACCACGGCTGAGTTAAACATTTTTTACCCGAGTGAAGTGAGGAAAGTAGTGTTAAGTGCTTCTTCCGACTACACAATGTCAATCAATGGAGCAAGTAGTAGATTTGAACCCAGGACCTTGTTCTGGGCTATACACCCTACCATTGTGCCACCCCTACACAACAAATCAGCTTCTTGATGGGTTCCAAGAAAGAGCAGCCATTGTGAAATGATTTGCATTTCCAATATTGGAATTTGTCACTTTGAAGTTATGGAGGCAATGACCATTTCCATCATGATCATAATGTGTAGTACAAAGCGGATGAACTAGGTCACTAACTCACCATCAATCAAAATATTAATTCTCAAAGCAATTTTTGACTCTAAACATTCTTGTCCCATAAATATTTTCTAGACCTTGCACCATATTTTCTTACCAATCATTTTAATATCTTCCTATACTTTTTCATGTATCTTTTCATATTTGCATAGATGAAAGCAGGTACAGTAATCTTTTCTTTAAGAAACTGTGTAATCTCCCAGTTTGCCACACCTCAACACATATTTCACACCACCATGTTTTGAACAGACAGATTTTTCAACGGCAACTTTTCCTGAAATAATTCATATACAATCCAAACTATAGCTCCAAGTACAATGCTTGTATCAAAAGGGATTTGTAATGAAAATACACAGAGGTGCAATGTGTATTTTCGCCAATGCTGTAAAAAAAAATTGCAGCAAAATGTAATTATTGCACCACGCGCCAAGATTTTTGGGCCCGCCTTTGCTTTGTGTGACCCCTTCTATTTAGGAAGTGTCACCACAAATTCACCCACCATTTTGGCCGCTTCTGCCCAAGTCCGGCCTTTCTTCTTTCTCGATTTCTCCCTCATGGCTGCTTGGGGTGTTCAGGAATGTGCCGATGTGGATGGGAAGCAATATTCGTGCAAAATTGTCCGGGAAAACAGGGAACTATACTCCTAAAATCCGACGCTTCTGACCCAGGTCCGCCATTTTGAAAGCCAACTATAATCATGTGACCATCTCATTAATTTTCGGCTCTACTCGGAAATTTTACGATTTCGCAAATAAACATCATCGGTTACCTCTCATCTTCATCCAATTATGATATCATACGGTTTTTAAGACTTCTCAATTGATTTCTATTCCAGAAAATGGAGAATAAGACAAAAAATGCTATTTTTACCATTTTATGACCTTTGACCTATGGTACATCGGGAATCTTCGGCAACCATGGCTACATCGGAAAACAATATGGCGGCTGTAGGCTAAAATTGTTTATCATCTAGATTTTCCGCCTTAAAACACTACAATCGTGGCAAACAGGAAGCTTAAAATGATCCAAACATCTTTGTAAAGACTTTGGGTGAAAGTAACACTAAGAAATCGCCATGCCAGATCCCAATTTGGAGAGAACTTTGCCCGGTTTTGAGGGAGCAGTTGCCCATCCTGTCCCAAACTCTGCAGGCGATCATGATGATGATGGGGAAAAGTCAGGTTTTTACGAAGAGAAGCTGCTGAAATTCGCCCTAGAAAAAATCCAGAGTGAAGGTAGGTTCTTAAGATTGTCCTGAAGCTTTCACGCTGCCAGACAGATGTAATAATGCTGTAGCAAATTTGTTGTTTGCATGTCAGGTAAACAACTAGGTCAACCTGTTCAAATAAAAATACTAGTAAATTTTGTTTCACTTTGCATCGGAGTGCTTTTCTAACTTTACACAGAAACATTATGTAGGGAATGCGGGGTGTTGGTATTAAAGATTCCCTGATTTTTGGGTCGTTGCAGCGGGTTTAGGAGACATAACACACGGCGGAAGACGGAAAAACGAAGAACACGACTGTACACATTGGATCGCAAAACTCAACTCCACTTTATTCAACTGTGCGAACGCGTTCGAAAACGCGTTCGAATACCACACCTGTGGAACGAACGCCAACGTCGCTGTTCGACGTCGTTTTATACGTTCGCTGTAAAAACTGTAGTTTTCTTAGAATGTACTTTTCTACTTGTACGCAGAATTGTACCCTTCCTACAATTAGGAAAACACATATCAAAGTCAGGGGTGTAGGACAGCATGCTTATTTGTTTTGTATTGTTGCGCACAATATTGTTTGTGCACGTCATACAAATGTACCAGCAAGTATACAAGTAACTACTTATGGGTCATCCTCAGACACAAGCTGAGCTTTAAAATTAAGGTCTCATTGATGTACTAGTATTACTCCGCGAGTGGGTACCCTAAAAGAGATCCGAGCCAAAAATGAACGGCTGCACGGACGCATGTTTTTAGCGGTGAGAAATTCCCTTTTAGCCAGCGGAACTGATCTCAAAAGTTAGATTGGTGAAAACTTATTTGTAACTGAAGACATTAGCAGGTCAAGTTTTGCAGCCGCGCGCTAGGTCGGAGGTACACAGTCGTGGGTTCTGAGTGGTGCGGTTGTACACTAGCAGTGAAAAAGTGCCTTTTGTGGGGATTGACTAATCGTAGTTTGTAATTGCTATAAAAAAAGTTCCTACGTATAGTTTACGTTGGCAATTTTTTCCCAGGATATAGGGTAAATGTGCTCGACATAGAATGAAAAATCTGCTGAAATTTCACGTAGCATCATTATAAACGCGCCCATTTAAACCACGAATTATAACATGGCAGTCTATGGGAAGAAGAAACTCATCAATGAGACCTAAAACAATACTTGCAGATGGATGTGCAATATTAGGTGTGACAGGATATTCAGTCTACTCTTCTTCATGTGTTTGTCTTGAGGGCTTGGTCATAGGTGGGTGGATTTCATCTATACGAGTGATCGCAATGATGTCACTGTGACGCATTGGTAGGCAAAAAGCAGGTGTTTGGCAAAAGATTGATTTACATAATTTACATATGTAAAATTCTCCCAGCATAAACTGCTTCAAGGAGAGGCTGGACAGGCTCATGCAGAAACACAAAGTGTACTTTGACTTCCGAGCTCTAGACAACCCCCACAAACTGGAAATGACTGCTGTGACATAAAAGTGAAGAACGGCCTAAAATGGAACCAGCCGTTTCCTACCTGGCCGAAGAAACTCTACTCTACTCTACTCTACTCATATTAACCAGTGATTTTATCTGCTAATTTAGATATCAATTTTTGATCCAATCTACTGACGTCCTGCTAGGCACCAGCCGTTAAATACCCCGGATACAAACAACAACAGCGATCGCTCGTAAATTAGGTGCAGGTGTCACAGTGTTTGTGGCTGTTCGTCATTTGGCTCCTCTGTGGGCCGGGTGGCAGCGAGTACCCATGGAGTAAAACAGTTGCTGTCATGCCACATGCCTGCAAAGCTTGTATGTAAAGCCAAAGGATCTTTGATACACACTATAAGTATCTTTACACTTATCATTGAAAATAACCATCCATCTATTTCAGGTAGGGGGAGTGATCCAGGTGGCCAGGTACAGGAGGATGAAGATGAATATGCAGAAGAGCTTGCAGGTACGTTCCGGCTGCGTTTACTTTTGATTGATGTTCTGGGGCATCCTTATCTTAGTATACATGAATGTAGATTCAAATATATCATGGTCTTAAAATGATCATGATATTGATAATGATATGTATTGTGTTTTCATGCCCAAAAGGGCGAAAGGCAGACAGTTGGATTACTAAAAGAGAGAAAGAAATACTTGTCCTATTGCACTACATCTACATTTACATGTACAGTTGACATTCCCTTCCTCAATTCACTGTCATTTTTGGTCTTTATCTTTTGTCCACAGTTTAACAAAATTGTATGTCACTGGATGTCTTTCCATATACATGTATGCATGTCCACTATTGTATTAGATATTTTCACATTTGATGCCACCACCTATTCCTCTAGCAAGTTGTTTTTACCAATTTTTGTTTTTTCATTTTTCAGACTCTGTTGCTCCGCTAGACACCATCCCTCAGGATTGGCCGCACGGTTTTGTGAAACCCTTCAGAAGGAGAAGCTGTGCCCTGACCAATGCTGTTTCTCCTTGTATCAACAAGGCCACCTCACATCTGCACCAACTACAGGTGGGTTCATCATGCAAAATCACCTATACAAGATCAGCATGTTTTCAAAGATACATGTAAAGGTGTTGTGTGAACGAGCTATGTACAGCCTCAGTTGGAATACACCAGAACACACCGAAGGGTGGAATCTACCAAAATGCACTATGATTTAATGAATAAATATAGCAGGCTGTAATGAGAACATCACTAGAAAATACTGGCGTATCACTGGAAAATACTGGAGACCAATGATGACAGTCTTCATCCACCATAATGTTGTCATTACTGGTTACAAGTTACAAAATTTGAATGTTTTTTTGGTCCATATACAGACTATTACATGCACAAATGCTGTCTCAAACCTGCCATACCGGGTACATTTGTATTTACTTATCACTGTTTTTTTAAAAGATTTCACGATTATTTATGTGTATTCTAGTATTCCAATAAATAGATGGACCCTCCTCTATGATCCGTTCATGCCATTGCCAAAACTTGTGTCAAGAATATTGCTGCATGCCCTCATCACAATGATAAATGATGTTATTGTGTACTCAGGACAAGATTGAGCGTTGGTTCCAGGAGAAGACTATAGAGATCATGAGTGAGTATGGAGACTCTGTGGCAGGAAGGATCACAGTGGAACCCCCACCCATCATGGCTGGCATCCTGTCTTCCGGGACCGAGGCCTCTCCACCTGCTAAAAGTAAGCCTCACAGATTTCTTCACCAAGTAGGAAGGAGGTATTTCTGTGGCAACATGATTTGCAGGTGCCAAGAAATCTGAACATAGACATACATTCATGCACATGTACACCACTGCTGTTCATCTCAGGATTTAGCACAAGACCCCAATATTATTCCATGTATCTTGAGATTTTCTGCTAAATCTTGAGATGTCTTGATTTCATCTTGAGATATTTGATATAATCTCAAGTGCCATGAAAAAAGAAATTTCAAGATCATTTTTATTTTATTTTGAAAGAATCTCAAGATGCGGTGAAAAGATTTCAAAATACTTTAAAAAGAACTCAAGAGTATTTTACAAAAATCTCAATGATAAGTCTTAAGGATTTCAAGGTGTCTTGAAAATTCTCATGTAGCATTATTCCATCCTTCCAGGTGGTACGACCCAGACTAAGAAGCAGCTGCGGTTTGCTCCCCCTTCCACATCCTCCAGTTCATCATCCATCGGAGCGCTGGAGAGGAGGCTGCTGGGAGCATCCAGCTCCAACGAGACCTCCACGGTGGGGACGTTAGAGGTCAGGGGTTACGGGGCATCCATGTTGGACGAAGGTAAGACAGTATGTCGTTGGATACTGAAATATTGTATATTCATTTGCTTCTGTAGTGGTTTCATTTTGCATGTAGTAGGTGTAAGAAAAAGGAGGTTCTTCTGAAGGTTAAAACAAATTTCTGTAGCTAGTATGGTAGAAATACAAGGGAGAGTTTGGCATAGTTACTCTGTCATGAATTTGTGGTAGAAAGGACACTGTGAAACTACAAAGTAACCATAGCAAAAATTTCAAGATTTACAATTATATAACTACATACTTAATATACATAATTACATGTTGAATTACATGTGAGACTACCTTATAATTGACCAATGTTTGTACAATTGCAAAAGACATTGAATTTTACTTGTATTATGTAAAATATGCATGGATTTCATAGATAAATTTTAGAAGACTAACATGTTGATAAGGTCCCAAGTGGAAGTGTTGCATTTAAGCCTGGAATCAAGTCTTCTTAGCTTTAGTCTTCTTCCAATGGTGGAAGTTGGAAGTGGGCTCAATCCAACATGTCTAGATTTCAGACTACATGTATGTATTATTCCAACCTCTGGAACATTGTTGGGTATACATACATGGTGTACAATTTTACTGCTCTGACTTTGACCTTTGACACAACAGAAGAGGAGGAGCCAGAGGAGCCAGTGGCTGTCCCAGAACTGCCATATTTGGGCGCGGAGGAGGTGATTGACGAGGTGATGGCCCTGCTGGGCAGGCTGGAGGCAGACAGGCTGGACACGGAGAACAAACTGGTGGAGGAGAAGCAGAAGGGGAAGAGACTGCAGGCCAAGATAGACATGCTGTCTCACAGGAGGATGGTGGAACTCCCGCTGTCTGTACAGAGAGGTGAGAAGCATCATCATCAGGGTTCTAGCCAGCATTTGTCCTTCCATCTTTGGCGGAATTTTGCTGTTGAGGACAGACCAAAATTTTGCACATTCCATCCTCTATGATGGACAAAAATCAGCATCTAAAGATATTTAATCAGATGACGTTGAACCAAGCAGAGTCTACCAGCAGAATTTGCCCCTCAAAATATAGGAAATAGCATTACAGAGGGTCTAGATTTAAAACATTTTCCTGGGGTAGCATCCCTCTGACCCCCATAGGATCACTGTGCCCTTGAGGATTTCCAAATTCATAATCCAGGGGGATGGAAAAAAATTGTCGAAGATGACTCTCTCCCTCCATCTATAACTTATGATCCTCCATACTCATTGGGTTAATCTCCCGCTGAACAGTAAGCGTCTTCGCAAAGGTGGTGTAGATTTGTTTTACAATGTCATGGTCTTCCTACACTGACAAACACTTTCTACACTACATAAAGACTGCCTGGCCAATGCGACGACTTTTGGCGGCCCCTTTAATAGGTAATTTTCCTGTAGCTGTTGTCACAAGCGTTAAGAATCCTGTCTATAGTGACCCACCTGTTAAACATTTTATTGGTCACCCGAGCAGCAGTCAAACAGTCACTTTCCAGTGTTGTGACACCTGTAATGTATTGAGCACAGAAAACATTCAGAACATTTAGATACATGTACAAATGTAGTCATGGGTCATTTGAATTCGAAAAGGTTTAGAGGTTTGACCAAAAGCATGTTGGTACTTTGTTCACAGAAATGATGTATGAAATTTACATTGAGTGTGTTGTTCTCACAGAGCATGAGGCATGTGCCATGGACATCAGTGAGCTCCACTGGCATGTCAACTACAAGACCAGACAGAACCAGAGAGTACTGACCAAGGCGCAGGTGGCCGAGCGACTCAACACTAACGTGAAAGAAGACATCGGCTTCACTCAGAAACACTGGTCAGTCCCACTCTGTGTGAAGCAACATTAATGACGTCCTAGTCTTGACCATAGTTGGTTTGATATAGCCTACAACTTAACCATCATCCTGCAGCCTAACCCAATAACAGAATACAGATTTGATGCCTGGTGGCTACCTTAGCTGGCTGGAGGTTAAAAACTCTTCTGTTGCAACAACAATCTGACTAACAACTAGTATTGCTTTCACTGTGTATGGATGTTTGCCTTTGTGTGTGTGTATACAAGTGTGTACTTCTGGGTGCTTGTGTTCTTGTGTGTTGATAGGAATTTGAACTCTTTGTCAGAAGAGTGGCAAGAAGTGAGTGGAAAGATGGTGTTACCACAAAGGTCAGACTTGTGGGAGTGACAGGATGTACCGGTAGAGTTCTGAGGTGGTAGAACTAGTCATTTATCAGACATGACAGACTTTCCAGGTCATGGGGTCAATGGACAAGGCTACTAGTTCATGGGGAGGTATTGTTTTTCAGCCTGTCTGTCGTTTTGTAGTTTTTCATATGCTATTTTTTTTCTTTTCTGAGTGACAGGAATTAGAGTTCAGAGGTCATTTATCAGACATGACAGACTTTCCAGGTCATGGGGTCAATGGAAGAGGCTACTAATTCATGGGGAGGTTTTGTTTTTTGGTCTATCTTTTTGTAGTTTTTCATATGGTAGTTCTTTCTGTTGTACTCCAGCCCCTTGGTGGAAGAGAAGCTGGACTTGGAGATGGACTCAATGGCGAGGATACGACAGGCGCAGCACGAGACGGACGGAGAGCTGGAGCAGACGCTGGGGAGGCTCCGCAAGACGGAGGAGAAGTTTCAGGAGTCGCTGGACAAGGCCAACATGGAGAGACAGGCCATCGAGAAGGGGCTGAACCAAGTCCGACAACAACTCAAGCAGCTGCTGTAAGTAGGAACAACATGTGTTTGTAAAGCAATATGATACTCACTAAACCCATGCAGACCCTACCCATGTATTCCCTATACGTGTAGACACTTCCTTCATCTTGAATATTTTCAGCATAAATGAGGGGCGCTAAGCACACCAAGAAGGTCAATTTTTCACAAGATATCAAAGAACACATATCAATACATGTTTTTCTTAGCGCCCCTGAAATTAGCTTTGTATCCTGACTTAGTCAGGCGTTGTCAGGCACATTGTATTCAGCCATAGGCTGAGATTGATTTAATTAGGGGCTACTTGGGGGGTTTTGTAGAAAACTGAATGCTTTTTGATGCGCATGGGGCTAATGGCTTCTCTATCGTATAATGGTACGTAGCATACATTTGTCACTTCCACAATTAATATCTATCGGAAAATAACTGTCCCGTCTGGAGTGGACTGCCCCTTTAAGCTTTGATAAAGGCTGCTTAGATTTGCAAATCAAGCAAAAATCACTACCATTAAAAAGTCAGTATGACACATTCCATTTAAAGCAAGTAGACACTTGTTGTAATTTTTTTTTTTACTTTTTGATCACTTTGCACAATCATGTAGTTCATCTTGACTTGTTTTCATGGAAACATCATGCAAGGATAATTGAAGTCCGACCTATAGCACAAATATTCATTCTCCGATTTGCAATATTGATAAGCTTATGAGCTTAATTTGTTATGCAGCAAGACATATTTTCTATACCTGTGTTCACCCTGTACTTCATGCAACTTTAATTCACATTTTTGAAGAAGAAAAACTTTTCAATTATTGTACAAAAATTCTGAAGGATACAATGTGTGGCAACTTGTATGTAAAAAACAGTTAAACTTGAATGTGAAAGCTTTTGTCAGTTTGTCTCAATGCTAACTTTCCCTTCTTATTTGTTGACTGTGAGGCTTTATTTTATGTGATTACTGAATAAACCAATCTACTACTTAATATGTGATTACTGAATAAATCAATCTACTGCTTATTTGACAGTGCTGAGTTGAACAGGGCCCAGGCCATGAACACAGCGTAAACACAGAAGGTCGTTGACACCAGGAAGAAAATAGAGGACAGTCAGAACACCTTTCAGGTCCTGACAGAAGAACTGGAGAACTCCCACGCTCAAGGAGGCCTGCAGGGGATAAAGGTCAGTACAGTTCCAATTTATGAATCCAATGATTATGTATGTACCCAGAGTATGTATAGTCCAATGGTTAGAGACCCTATCTTTTGGACCATGAGGTTAGGAGTGCAAATAATGGTTCAACCAACATGCACAATACTGGAAAGGGTCGCAGTCCTTAGTACAGGACATTAATCCATGGTCCACCGTGCGTTGCTACTTGTCAAAAAGAGCTAGGGAAATTGCAGTGCAGTGAAACTTGTGAATATTGTATACAGCATCTGCCCTCTCTCTCACGACTTTTGGAAGAGTACAATCATGTAGTTTTATAGATTTCGACGTAAAGCTTGTAATGTCAGCTTTTCTTTTGACTCACACGAGTCAATGTATGTAATATCATACTTGCAAGGTCAGATTGCTTGGAGTTGATTTTTTTTCTTGAAATGACATGAATACAACTACAATCCCAGATACAACAGTATCTTACTAATAGGTAGAATCTTTCTTTTTCTAATGTTTGGGATGTGTTTTTTTCTAGGTGAAGGATTATCAGAAGAAGATCCAGGGACAAGAGTATGAACACAGCAGACTATACGAGATCTGCCACAAGTGCAGGACAGAGAGGAACAAAATGGTAACTTATAGACCTATTAGAATTTTACAGCAGTGAATATAGCATTACAAATGAACATAATGAATTCAGATTAAATTCAGGACTTGCCCATGACTTTAATCTTGGCTTATAATTCTCTAAGCAAGTTTCGCACTAAACTGGGATACTCAAATTTTAGTATCTGTTCACTCGTATGACACATCCAAGCAGAATTATAACTTTCAAAGGTCTGAATCTCTTGCTAATAACTTAAAGGTCCTTGAGACAGATTTTGATAGCATGAATGGTACAAGCAGCTCTTTTCTATTTATTATTATTCCCTGACAGCAAGAAGAGTTTGAAGAAGAGAACACAAACCTGGACATCGCTGTAGAGCAGAAGCTACAGTACTGCAGGGAGGTCCAGGTCAGGAACAGGGATGCCAAGGTGGACATTGAGGAGATGATGGACAAACTAAATGAATGGTGAGAGTTACATTGCGCATTTAGCTCAGAAAAGAACAAAAAATAGTTGTGCCTTCAAACGGCATTGAATATCTGAGAGGTTTTGCCAGCAGAAATGAGATTGACCAGGTCATTGGTTTAATTTCTGGCATTCCTGGCTAGCCGTTGTCCTTTTGAAAGGCAGCCAGGTGTAAAAATGGGTACTACCTGACTTCAGTTTGGGAGGTAAAAGGCGGTGGAAGAAAAGAGATGGGTTCCACCTACCAATATCATGCCCTAGAACTGTGAATAACAACCCACTGCCCATATATATAGCCTCAAATAGGGCATATAATAATTGGGACTATCAGTACCTTTTTCCTAGTATGAGCTATCAACCAGGATTGTCTTCTGAAATTTGCTTTTTCCTTGTCAGTAAACAATTATCATAGAGTGAAACTCGTTGCCACCAGGTACAGATGAAACATGCTCACAAATGCTCATGAACATGGCCTATGTAAGTGTTGAAAGTATTTATCATGAATCCAATATGAGTATAGACAACCAGTCGGTAGATGGTTGCTCCAATAATCTCACACTACTTGTCCCTCCACTGAGATCCTTTCAGTGCAACACAAGCTTTTCTTCAAACTTACACATCGCAGCTATACTGTTCAATTACCGATCTCAAAGTACCATGCAGCAACTGTAACAGTTTCTTTCCTTGGACTGCCAAACTTTGGAACTCTCTTGATGATAGCTGTTTCCCTTGTGTCTACAACCTATATGTTCACCGCTATCTCCTTGACGTGTCTAGATATTTTCAAGTACATAATAGACAGATACAGAGGTTTGGTGTGACAGGTCGTTCAGCGTAACATAACTAGCTACTGCCGTGCCACGTGCCTGCGAAGATGGTGTGTTGCACCGAAGGGTGGTTATACCTATATTTAGATACAGATACAACTTCTTAGTTCATTGCCTTGAAGTGGTCTAATGACCTTGCTTTGAACAACCCTGTTAAAAAATGCATCATTTTCCTCCAGTGAGCGTCAGAAGGTCCTGGATGAGAAGTCGACTGGAAGGATCCACAAGGAGATGGAGAAGATGAAGGAGCAGATGTCTGTGATCCAGGAGGAGTTTGAGAGTGTGCAGGCCATCAACAACGCCATCAAGGACACTGTCGCTAAGGAGCAGGAGAAGGCCAGGGGGATAGAGGATCAGCTCAAGGTAAATTTTGTTTGTTTGTTTGTTTATTGTTTGCTTCAGGCATGTGGCAAATATCAACAAATTATTGACCAAGAGTTTGGAGACCTCGACATACTTCCATGAGATGTCTAGAGCCTTTGTGGATTTGTTGTAGCATCTTGTGTAATTGATTATGCAAAATAAGCCGTAATTAGCATTAATCTATTCAATTCAATTACAACCAAGGGACTAGGTAGGTAGGTAGGTAGGTACATGTTCACAGGTGGTCACTATAGACAGGATTCTTAATGCTTCATGTGTATTGGAATCATTATCTAAGAGACCACCAAAAGTGATCACATTGACCAGGTGGTCTTTATGTACATGTATGCCTGAGGTAGTCACTTTTACAGGTTTTAATTGTTTATCAATGGCCAGGTGGTCCTTACATGTATGCCTGAGGTAGTCACTTTTACAGGTTTGACTGTTTATCAATGGCCAGGTGGTCCTTACATGTATGCCTGAGGTAGTCACTTTTACAGGTTTGACTGTTTATCAATGGCCAGGTGGTCCTTACATGTATGCCTGAGGTAGTCACTTTTACAGGTTTGACTGTTTATCAATGGCCAGGTGGTCCTTACATGTATGCCTGAGGTAGTCACTTTTACAGGTTTGACTTTTTATCAATGGCCAGGTGGTCCTTACATGTATGCCTAAGGTAGTCACTTTATTTTTACAGGTTTGACTGTTTATCAATGGCCAGGTGGTCCTTACATGTACGCCTGAGGTAGTCACTTTTACAGGTTTGACTGTTTATCAATGGCCAGGTGGTCCTTTCATGTATGCCTGAGGTAGTCACTTTATTTTTACAGGTTTGACTGTTTATCAATGACCAGGTGGTCCTTACATGTATGCCTGAGGTAGTCACTTTTACAGGTTTGACTGTTTATCAATGGCCAGGTGGTCCTTACATGTATGCCTGAGGTAGTCACTTTTACAGGTTTGACTGTTTATCAATGGCCAGGTGGTCCTTTCATGTATGCCTGAGGTAGTCACTTTTACAGGTTTGACTGTTTATCAATGGCCAGGTGGTCCTTTCATGTATGCCTGAGGTAGTCACTTGTACAGGTTTGACTGTTTATCAATGGCCAGGTGGTCCTTACATGTATGCCTGAGGTAGTCACTTTTACAGGTTTGACTGTTTATTAATGGCCAGGTGGTCCTGTCATGTAAGCCTGAGGTAGTCACTTTATTTTTACAGGTTGGACTGCTTATCAATGGCCAGGTGGTCATGACATGTATGCCTGAGGTAGTCACTTTTACAGGTTTGACTGTTTAGCAATGGCCAGGTGGTCCTGACATGTATGCCTGAGGTAGTCACTTTTACAGGTTTGACTGTTTATCAATGGCCAGGTGGTCCTTTCATGTATGCCTGAGGTAGTCACTTTTACAGGTTTGACTGTTTATCAATGGCCAGGTGGTCCTTACATGTATGCCTGAGGTAGTCACTTTTACAGGTTTGACTGTTTATCAATGGCCAGGTGGTCCTTACATGTATGCCTGAGGTAGTCACTTTTACAGGTTTGACTGTTTATCAATGGCCAGGTGGTCCTTACATGTATGCCTGAGGTAGTCACTTTTACAGGTTTGACTGTTTATCAATGGCCAGGTGGTCCTTACATGTATGCCTGAGGTAGTCACTTTTACAGGTTTGACTGTTTATCAATGGCCAGGTGGTCCTTACATGTATGCCTGAGGTAGTCACTTTATTTTTACATGTTTGACTGTTTATCAATGGCCAGGTGGTCCTTACATGTATGCCTGAGGTAGTCACTTTTACAGGTTTGACTGTTTATCAATGGCCAGGTGGTCCTTTCATGTATGCCTGAGGTAGTCACTTTATTTTTACAGGTTTGACTGTTTATCAATGACCAGGTGGTCCTTACATGTATGCCTGAGGTAGTCACTTTTACAGGTTTGACTGTTTATCAATGGCCAGGTGGTCCTTACATGTATGCCTGAGGTAGTCACTTTTACAGGTTTGACTGTTTATCAATGGCCAGGTGGTCCTTTCATGTATGCCTGAGGTAGTCACTTTTACAGGTTTGACTGTTTATCAATGGCCAGGTGGTCCTTACATGTATGCCTGAGGTAGTCACTTTTACAGGTTTGACTGTTTATCAATGGCCAGGTGGTCCTTACATGTATGCCTGAGGTAGTCACTTTTACAGGTTTGACTGTTTATCAATGGCCAGGTGGTCCTTACATGTATGCCTGAGGTAGTCACTTTTACAGGTTTGACTGTTTATCAATGGCCAGGTGGTCCTTACATGTATGCCTGAGGTAGTCACTTTTACAGGTTTGACTGTTTATCAATGGCCAGGTGGTCCTTACATGTATGCCTGAGGTAGTCACTTTATTTTTACATGTTTGACTGTTTATCAATGGCCAGGTGGTCCTTACATGTATGCCTGAGGTAGTCACTTTTACAGGTTTGACTGTTTATCAATGGCCAGGTGGTCCTTACATGTATGCCTGAGGTAGTCACTTTTACAGGTTTGACTGTTTATCAATGGCCAGGTGGTCCTTACATGTATGCCTGAGGTAGTCACTTTTACAGGTTTGACTTTTTATCAATGGCCAGGTGGTCCTTACATGTATGCCTAAGGTAGTCACTTTATTTTTACAGGTTTGACTGTTTATCAATGGCCAGGTGGTCCTTACATGTACGCCTGAGGTAGTCACTTTTACAGGTTTGACTGTTTATCAATGGCCAGGTGGTCCTTTCATGTATGCCTGAGGTAGTCACTTTATTTTTACAGGTTTGACTGTTTATCAATGACCAGGTGGTCCTTACATGTATGCCTGAGGTAGTCACTTTTACAGGTTTGACTGTTTATCAATGGCCAGGTGGTCCTTACATGTATGCCTGAGGTAGTCACTTTTACAGGTTTGACTGTTTATCAATGGCCAGGTGGTCCTTTCATGTATGCCTGAGGTAGTCA
The DNA here is from genome assembly GCF_000003815.2 of Branchiostoma floridae. Lineage (NCBI taxonomy): Eukaryota > Metazoa > Chordata > Leptocardii > Amphioxiformes > Branchiostomatidae > Branchiostoma > Branchiostoma floridae. The sequence continues at coordinate 6,083,984 of NC_049980.1, read as the reverse complement.
CTTTTACAGGTTTGACTGTTTATCAATGGCCAGGTGGTCCTTACATGTATGCCTAAGGTAGTCACTTTATTTTTACAGGTTTGACTGTTTATCAATGGCCAGGTGGTCCTTACATGTATGCCTGAGGTAGTCACTTTTACAGGTTTGACTGTTTATCAATGGCCAGGTGGTCCTTACATGTATGCCTGAGGTAGTCACTTTATTTTTACAGGTTTGACTGTTTATCAATGGCCAGGTGGTCCTTTCATGTATGCCTGAGGTAGTCACTTTTACAGGTTTGACTGTTTATCAATGGCCAGGTGGTCCTTACATGTATGCCTGAGGTAGTCACTTTTACAGGTTTGACTGTTTATCAATGGCCAGGTGGTCCTTACATGTATGCCTGAGGTAGTCACTTTTACAGGTTTGACTGTTTATCAATGGCCAGGTGGTCCTTTCATGTATGCATGAGGTAGTCACTTTATTTTTACAGGTTTGACTGTTTATCAATGGCCAGGTCGTCCTTACATGTATGCCTGAGGTAGTCACTTTTACAGGTTTGACTGTTTATCAATGGCCAGGTGGTCCTTACATGTATGCCTGAGGTAGTCACTTTTACAGGTTTGACTGTTTATCAATGGCCAGGTGGTCCTTTCATGTATGCCTGAGGTAGTCACTTTTACAGGTTTGACTGTTTATCAATGGCCAGGTGGTCCTTTCATGTATGCCTGAGGTAGTCACTTTTACAGGTTTGACAGTTTTATAATCAATGGCCAGGTGGTCCTTTCATGTATGCCTGAGGTAGTCACTTGTACAGGTTTGACTGTTTATCAATGGCCAGGTGGTCCTTACATGTATGCCTGAGGTAGTCACTTTTACAGGTTTGACTGTTTATCAATGGCCAGGTGGTCCTTACATGTATGCCTGAGGTAGTCACTTTTACAGGTTTGACTGTTTATCAATGGCCAGGTGGTCCTTACATGTATGCCTGAGGTAGTCACTTTTACAGGTTTGACTGTTTATCAATGGCCAGGTGGTCCTTTCATGTATGCATGAGGTAGTCACTTTATTTTTACAGGTTTGACTGTTTATCAATGGCCAGGTCGTCCTTACATGTATGCCTGAGGTAGTCACTTTTACAGGTTTGACTGTTTATCAATGGCCAGGTGGTCCTTACATGTATGCCTGAGGTAGTCACTTTTACAGGTTTGACTGTTTATCAATGGCCAGGTGGTCCTTTCATGTATGCCTGAGGTAGTCACTTTTACAGGTTTGACTGTTTATCAATGGCCAGGTGGTCCTTTCATGTATGCCTGAGGTAGTCACTTTTACAGGTTTGACAGTTTTATAATCAATGGCCAGGTGGTCCTTTCATGTATGCCTGAGGTAGTCACTTGTACAGGTTTGACTGTTTATCAATGGCCAGGTGGTCCTTACATGTATGCCTGAGGTAGTCACTTTTACAGGTTTGACTGTTTATCAATGGCCAGGTGGTCCTTACATGCATGCCTGAGGTAGTCACTTGTACAGGTCCTTGTGGTGGTCACCATACAGATTTTTCTGTATTGTGTCCATGTATTTTGCATCCATCTAACACAAAACATCTTGTTACATGTACATCTCATTCAGTATGAAAAGGTGATAACAAATCAACTGAGGAAGGAGGAGGCCCGGGAGAATACAGGACTGAAGGTGGCACGTCATTCTGACCAGCACATTCTTCTGAATTTTTTCTTCCATTTTTCACTCTAAAAGAATTTTGTTTTCCCACATCTACAACAGCTTATCATAAGCACTTGTGTGTACATCTGCATACTGATATCATGGTAAATACACAATCCCCTTTGTACATGTACCTAGTGTGAGTTAAGCCCCGGTCACAAAGCGCGTACGATTCCTTGCGATTCCTTCCGATGCGCAGGATAAGCGCAGTGCGTCGTAAGTCGGGGGAGAATCGGAAGCAATGGTTTAAGTATATAAAGCCGTGGTCACAAAGCGCGTAGTGCATCGTACGATGAGGTCATAAGAGCGTGCCTGCGTCAATCGCAGTGAATCATAGTAAATCGGGGAGCGTCGTATGGCGAAAAATAGAGCTGAAATGGATTTTGAACATGTTCAAAATTTCGATATCGTCGTAAGATTCTATTTGCCCCCATAGCAGACTTCATTACGGCAATTTTTGTCTACTGATGAGGTTATAGATTTATGAATTGTTAGCATGTTGTGATGGTTTCAGTTTTCCCTGATATTGTGGATATTGATGAAAAGGGAAAATATATCAGTCGCAACTGCCACAGTCGCAACCAGAGAACAGCGCGCCCTGCACAGGTGATGCAGACAATTGTTTGATCGCTTCATGCACGTGAGTTTGTAATTAGATCAAATCTAAGCTCTCGTCGGTCTTGGGTCAGTTTACCATAATCGTAATAACCATGGGGACAACTCGAACATAAAGGCAGGCTCTATGAGTCGGAAATATATATGATATAATGCTTATGATATGAGTTTTGTATGATGGCATCTTTTTGTTGATAGCATATCATGATACGATCTTCGAAAGAGCCTGACACGGAGAGCCGGCAAGCAGGCCGAGATAATCGTACCAGTACTCACGCTTGATTTGAACTTTTCTTGTAATGCTCTTGTTGTCATGGTCTCTTTTAATTTATTTTTACAGTTAAATATATTATAGGAAGGTATTCAACAGCTAAGTCCACATTTTGTTGGTTAAAGAAGCACAAAAGCGGCCAGGCGGCTATTCAAAAGTGAAAAATCGTACGACGCTGGAAAAATTTTGAACACCATCCGATGCGTTGCGATGGCTGATTTTGCTTACGATTTTGCTGCGATTTACTGCGCTCATCGTACGATATGCGGAATATACCATCGCAAGAAATCGTACGCGCTTTGTGACCGGGGCTTAACCAATCTTCCAGGCACGACACTACAAAATTAAATGCTATGAAAGATAGAAACACAAATGTCATTGAGTAAATGCATTGTATGCAATGTATTAGGCCTAGGAAAAAAATCAGAATTTAAATTGCTTATTGTTGCACTAACTATTTTACATTTTCTCCATGATTGTTTGTAGCTTACCATTCAAGAACAACAACAGGAGTTTTTGCAGGAACTCCATGGCTGTCATGTTTTCGAGGCTTGTATAATATATATTAATAAGATATTCATATTTAGAGCACTTCCCTTTCAAAAAAATAACGCACATTACATTTAAATCATTGAACTAGTTCATGTATTTTGAGGGCCTTTAAAATTACATTAATCTTATGTATGATCAGTTAACTGATCCAACACAAATCATCCTAGTATTACTTTGTATATTTCAGGTGTTATTTCAGATTATGCACAACATAACAACTGTTGAATAGCTGAATTCTCTACCCATTAAATGATGTATTACATCATTTAATGGGTAGAGAATTCAGCACTACTAATTAGTAAGCATGAAATTTCTAAAGACATAATCCACGTTGTCTTGGATATACACACATATGCTGATGCCTAATGCTATCTCGTACATTACAGGTGAATTCATTTTTTTCTTTAAGATGAGTCCCCAGCAAATGACATTCATCTCATTATTCATCTAGTATAACTTGTTGTCCCTGACTCTATACCCCAGGTTGTAGTGGACCTTCTCCATGCAGACTTCTTTGGGACAGATCTTGCCTCAGTCCCAGATGAGGCGGAAGATCCCTACTATGATGATAATGATGATGATGATGATGTCAGTTTAAGGACAAAGAAGGAAATTTTAAACTGGGTTTTCTAGATAATCTGTATTGCACTTCAATGAGATATTTTCCCAACACAAACTCTAAGAAAACACCTTATTTTCCTTCTTTACAGCTTAAATCAAGAATGTTTTGTCACTGCTATTCAAGAAAGTGAAGAGCACAGCACTGTGGAGTTTCATGGTCTTGTGTAATACTATTCACAACTGTAAACAGAGAGTTATGGCATGTGGTGACTTTGTTTGATGTATGTCAAGTGTTCCACATTAAGTCAATTTTTCCTCCAAAGCACAAACTTTTATGTACATCATAAATCATAAACACTTTTATATTTCTGTACACAAAGTAAAGCACTTACAAGCTTTCGATGATATCTCTAGTCCGTGTAGACATACATGTAGGCTTTGGGTCATTTCAACTTCAGAAGGATCAAATGACTGATCAAATTTTTGTTGGCAAATAAAATTGTAAAAAAGTGTTTTCTTCTGCACAAAAAAGCATTAAGATCTTTATTACATGTATGTCTACTATAGTTTGAACTTATATTGAATGTAATTATATACAGGGCTCGAAATACTTTTTTCTGCATACCTGCACTGGTGCAGGTAGCACTGAAAATTACATGCACCAGACAAAATTCACTTGCACCGATCTGAATTTAGGAAGTATGGATCATACTAAAATTGTTGAGGAACCATTGTTTTTTTTTATTTTTTATACTTGATAGGTGGTATTATTCAATGCAGCTAATAACAATCTACATACAACTACATCATCTGACATTTGTGTATAAAACCCAGTACATGGACCAGTGCAGGTTAGGTACAGGTAGACACCAGAAATACCTGCACAGCTCCAATTTCACCTGCACTAACGTGCATATGCAGGTGGTATTCCGAGCCCTGATATAGTAAGACCTGGTATAGGTAAACAATATTATCATAACAATACCTTTTTTTCACATCACACAGCATAAAAGGTAACAGAATATCCCCTTAAAGTGTGATTTGTGTCTGCTTAGCACTCAGCATCTCCAAGCAACTCAGTGTCATTAAATCTTCTGCCATATCTATTTTTCCACACAGACAACAGCAGACGCCCTTAAGAAGCAGGTGAAAGAAGAGATGCACACGAGCACCATCCTGAAGGCGCGCATCACGTCCGACACCTCGGATCATGACAGGCTTCAGCTGGAGGCCAAGAAGAAGCAAGACAAGGTGACAAAGAAGGTGGACGAGATCGAGAATGCAGTGGCCATCGTCGAGGAAGATATCATCAAGAGGAGGAAAACTCATAGTGATACAAGGAAGGTGGGTGATGGAAAGAGCTGCTTTCTTATTTGTTTAGGTGTACTGAAGATTAGAAGCTAGAGTTAGAAGGCAGCAAGCAGAACACATACTAAGTCTACAAGTATACAATGATCATGACATCTTACAGTATATCAGTCCTATGCTTAGGGAGTTTTAATGTCTTGAAGATAAGAATTTCAAGATGGTATGTCAAAACACTAAGGACACTGGGATAAGGGGATAAGCAAACCAAGGCTCTAGCACTGGAGACAATTGTAACATCCCATATACATTGGTGCCAATGGTATACATGATTTTAAGTTACTAGCTAAAATCTTTCCAATCCCCTTTGAATCAGATGTAAAGGGGATTGGGAGGTGTCTCCCTAACTTTTGCTCCCTATTGCTTGGTGACCATTATAGCTTAGCATAGGTTTGTTGAATTTACTGAAAAGCCAGTGGGTTGCGTCATTTCTGTGCATTGGTTGGCAAGCAAAACCATTTTATACTAGTCTGCAACAACAATGATGTGTTTTTTTCCCCTGATGATAGAAATAACAGCATACATTTTGGACACCCCCTACAGGTACGAGTAGATCTGGAGACCCAGCTGGCTGAGATCACCCAGCGCCATCAAAAACTGGATCAGGAACTGTCAAAGAGGAAGGGAGAACTGCAGCCAGTGGAGAGGAAATTAAAAGTACGATCATTGCTTGTCTCAAAACTCTAATTTAAACAGTACTATTAATGGATGAGATAGCATGCATAGTCCTGATAGGATAACAACCCTGCCTCTAGACCAAGAGGTTTGGAGTTTGAATTCCACCTTCTGTTGCTGAAGTGACATACATGCTACCAGGTCTATGATTGTTCATTGTACTTGTCTAAAAGAGCTAGGGGGATACTCAGTACATGCATAGAAATTGTCTGCTATGTGCAGTGTCAGAACCAATGGAAGAATAGTTCTTCAGTAAACTAAACTGGTTCAAGATCATTCAATCCACTGTAACAGTAGCATTACCCATAATTGCAGTCATGACAAAATGTTTGAGAACTTCTTTGTGACTTACAAATCTACCGGTACAACAAGTCAAATGTGATCTACAGAACACAACATTCTCTGCCTCTCCTGCAGAAAATGGAAACTCAGTGTCTGTAAACTTAAAGACAAAAACTGTAAAAATTAATGCTAGTTCACCTTTATCTGTTGGGTAAACCTTTATCCATTTTATTCTAAAAGAAAGGGTGTTTCGGGATATCAGTTGATAGATAGTGGTTTCAAAATGCAATATTTTGAAAATATTACAATTTGAAACCGCCATCCTCACCTCACCTCACCTATCCCTCACCTCACCGTCCATCAACTTGATATCCAAAGATACCAAGATAACGGATAAAGGTTACCCTGCAGACAAAGGTGAACTAAGTGCTTGATACATTAGTTTTGTAATAAGAGATTTTGTTTCCATTTTCAGGATGAGCATGCAGTGGTGAGCCAGAAACTGGAGACGATGAAGAAGAAGCTGGAAATGATGAAGACGAAGAGAAACGAGATGGAGCGATCGCTGGTCGTCATGAACAAACTCACCGTCACTACAGAGGACGCCATTACAGAGCTACAGTAAGTCAAGAATATGATGCCACTTTTCATTATGGTAATGAGATTTGTTTGGATGGCCCTGTTAGCTTAATTAGTTACATAAGCAGCATCAGAATTGAGCTCTTGGTTCCCAGGTTAAATCCAGGTCAGGCATCTTGATTGAGACTGCACCTGTATTTTTGAAAGGACATGGAATTTAGGCCATGTGCTCAAACCAGCCAATATTTTCTCAAAATATCTACAACGGTCCAAAGTCATCACGCTTTTAGATGAAATTTTCATGGTTGTTGTATACTTAAGTCCGTTTTCTCGATGAGTGGTCACCACAAACCTAAAACTGGTGTTTCCATGTACTGTATAGTAGGTGACTATAGTGCTATCACAAGCTTAAAATCTAACAACCACCGCAAACGCTCCATTTTCTGCCTTACCGAAAAATTCAATCACCGCAACCTTTACAGTACATAAGTTTTACCTTTTATGAGAACAAACCCCAAAATTTGGTTTCACCAGTTCCCAGACAGAAGCTGGAGGAGTTGAATATTCATAGATTTTATCATTTATGACAAACATACAAACAAACAAACAAATAAGAAAATTTTGTCTCCCCACTACCCAGGCAGGAGCTGGAAGAGTTGAACATCCAGGTCCAGGACCTGCAGAGGACGGAGGACATGCTGAGGTCATCCCTGAATGATGTCACCTCCAGGAGGAGTGGGCTGGACAGTCAGCACAGGAAACACATGGACGAGAGGTCGAGTGTGCTCAGCCAGAACCAGGTACGGTCTACAACTGGTTTTATTTGACCTCTGACCTATCCATGATTATCTCATGACCTGGCAAAAATAACATATGACTATGTCATGATGATATACAGTACTGTAATTCACTTTGTCTTCACGGTACCAAACTTTCACGGTCTGAGAAAATTTAACTTGTTCTCGGAACTAAATGTTCACTGTTGCGCCAAGTGTACATAAAAAAAGGCTGTGAATTATTTGTTATCAGTAATGATAAGTTCACGTTACAGTCTTCACCATGAAAACCGTGAACATAACAGTACATTGAAAATATCAGGAATCATGATGCCTAACGATTTTGATATAAATCTGTTTTTGTGTTGTATGTTATTGTGTATTGTTTGTATGTACATGTATTAATTTACCCTGGACCTTTCTAAAAAGCAGTGCTCAGTCACTCTGGTACTGTAAAAGGAAAGAGATAAAATAGATTATCAAAGCCAGCAAGATTATTGTGAGTATCACTCACTCACTCACGGCCCATAACCACAGTGGTCGTAGGGGCTCCACGGCATCCAGTAGACTGGTGATACATAATTGTGAGTATGTAACAGTGTAAGGAAATTAATCAAATAAACATTAGTCTGTTCTTGACCTTAAAGTTTGTTCAAATGTCAGAATAACACTTCAAATGCATCGCATACAAATTGTAAACTGCGAACCTCAGCTTTCCTTCAACCTTTCTTCTGGATTGTGTGACCTGCAGACAGGCCAGACAATCACCAGAGGGCGCTTTTTTCCCAACTGTCTATACTTTCTTAAATTTGTGTTTCTTTAAATGCAACGTGAATCCATTGATTTTAGCACATTCTAAACAAGAAGGTTTGATGTTTATTTTGACTGACAGATTAGTTGGATAATAGTATGACCATTAGTCATTTTGCAGCAAAGGATGGGACAACCAAAATTCTGACAGTCTACATGCAAAATATGTTAGTGGGATCGCGTGGCGCAGCAGCATAGCGTTTGCCTTCTGACCGAGAGGTCTCGAGTTCAAATCCAGCTGCCGTGTCACCGATCTTGTGCCCTTGGGAAAGGCACTTTACACGACTTTCCTCACTATACTCAGGTGAAAATGAGTACCTAGCTTTGGCTTGGGCCGTCCCTCAGATAGGACCGTCATGTTAGATGTAGGTCCCATGTATGGGGAGAGTCACACCCCATGCACGTTAAAGAAACCCCACACATGCAATGGTGCGGTGTGAGATGGAGCAAAACCCTTCTCTCTGTAGTTCATAATTCACTTCAAATCACCCGGATGGAGGCCTGGCAAACCTCCATACAGTATCAGCCACATCGTGATTTACATCATTCACCCGGACGAGAGACCTGGCGCATCCCCATCTTGTTATTAGCCAGCGAAAGGGTAATGTCACCCCGCAAGGGGCGGTATAACCCCGTCGTGTGTAAACATGTACGAACATGTGTGATCTCGTCGACCGATGATGATAATGATGTTGATGTTCTCTGCCTACAGGAAGACCTTGAGGGAGCTCTACAGTACAACAAGAAGGTAGCTGAGGAGTACCGTCGCCTGATGAATGAGAAACTGGACATCAAGGACACCCTGCTGCAGGAGATGGACGCCAGGGTCAAGATGGAGTCTTCTCTCAAGGATCTTAAAGAGGTACAGTCTTGAAGATTTTGAGAGACAAAATCCACTGGATACAATAATAAAATCACAAACCTAATCTTGTCACTGAAAAAAGTCAGTTGCAAGAATTTTTGCCATTTAATAAATGGGTACTAGTGAATTTAATGCAGTTTGAATTTGAAGGATCGTAACTTATTTTCTTTGCCACTGTTCCTGTTTAGACTCATTGTCAGTCACTGATGAAAGATACATTTAGCTATCTTAAATGTCTGACTCTTCAGAGAATGTGTGTTTTTATGTATCTATTTTGTGTTATGTAACATTCAAGGATATATAACCTTGAAGTTCATAAATGTTGGCAAGCATGAGTTCTTAATAGTGACAAATACCATAACCAATGGGAATCTGATATTCAGCACCAAGGAGAGGGCTAACCAATAGGAACTTGATATTCAGCACTAAGGAGAGGGCTAAACAATGGGAATTTGATATTCAGCACCAAGGAGAGGGCTAAACAATGGGAATTTGATATCCAGCACTAAGGAGAGGGCTAAACAATGGGAATTTGATATTCAGCACCAAGGAGAGGGCTAACCAATGGGATTTGATATTCAGCACCAAGGAGAGGGCTAAACAATGGGAATTTGATATTCAGCACCAAGGAGAGGGCTAAACAATGGGAATTTGATATTCAGCACCAAGGAGAGGGCTAAACAATGGGAATTTGATATTCAGCACTAAGGAGAGGGCTAACCAATGGAAATTTGATATTCAGCACCAAGGAGAGGGCTAACCAATAGGAATTTGATATTCAGCACCAAGGAGAGGGCTAACCAATAGGAATTTGATATTCAGCACCAAAGAGAGGGCTAACCAATGGAAATTTGATATTCAGCACTAAGGAGAGGGCTAACCGATGGAAATTTGATATTCAGCACTAAGGAGAGGACTAAACAATGGGAATTTGATATTCAGCACTAAGGAGAGGACTAACCAATGGAAATTTGATATTCAGCACTAAGGAGAGGGCTAACCAATGGAAATTTGATATTCAGCACTAAGGAAAGGGTAGCTTAAGGTCGTAATTCTTGAACAATGCACAGTGTAGGAAACTAAACTGTGTTCATTTGTTACTTGCCACTAAGATCTTGCAACTGATATAAGTTTGGGCCCTCTAAAAGCCTTCTTTAGAATTGCAACATTCAGTCCTCAAACACACACACACACACTCACAAACACACACACACACACACTTTCAAACACACACACACATGCATGCACGGAAAACAAGGCTCATATAAGGTAAGAAGGGATGACGGAATTTTCATTTTGTATTACGTTTGATTATTGACTATTTCTTTCCTGTTTGCCATTGCCAGCTGTCCGGGTTGCAGAGCCGCCTGCACCTGGCCCTGGTGCAGTACTTCGACCTGCGGGGTGCGTACAACCAGGCGGGGCTGGCGCGCATGGAGGCGGTCGGGCAGGAGACGGGCAAGAGGATCCTGGTCCTGCAGGACGGCATGAACGATGCAGTCCGAGAAATCACCGGATTTCTCAAGGTTAGTTATACATGTAAACATGATAATGTTACAGTTATTCATTAAATGATAACTTTATTGCAAATCCATGCCATCGACCAATCCTGACTGTACATCACAAATAGCAGGCCAACTAATGATTGCATGTCAATTAGCGCTTTGACCAATGGGAGAGTAGCTACATGTCTGTCACATATTCGCACTTTTATGTCTGTATTTTGCATTTCTATGTGAGAAGGGTTCTGGAATCAGTCTAGTAGTATTGCAAACACAGAAAAACAATCATTATGGTAATATTACAACATGGGGTATACTGAACAGAGATGAAAATTGAAGTACATGTGAAAACAAACTTTGATGTATAATTCAGTTTTAAACCGTTCAAAATCTGTTTTTACTTACTGCATAATTTATGATACCCATCTTCAAGGACAATTCCTTGTTACCATCTTGAGTGAGAGACACACTGACTGATGTGTCAGGTAGTTACAATGTGCGTGGCTAAATGCATGCATGGGTCGGGATTGACACTTGGTCAAACTTGGTCAATACTCTGAAGAAAAACATTTCCTGTGGTTGGTTAACTAATGATGTGCAGTGTTTATCTAACTGTAATTGTTGTGCTTATGTGTTAAGAATGAAATCTAATGTGCATGCTCCTGTTATTTGCTGTGATACAGTGGTGTAATGGGTATGCTGCTGGGCTTGACAATCTATGGCAGTTTGGACCTGCTTCTATACAACCATTGAGCAATCATAATTGTATTCGAGCAATAATAATTGTATTTAAGTCTCCCTTGATATCACATTTAATTTGTGATATGCACAATGTAAAAGTATGATTTGAAACAAATCATGAAAATATTTTGTATTTTGATAATGAAATTTAATGACAGTTAAGCAATCAAAATTGGATTTGAGTGTCCCTTGATTTTGATTTTATATCATATTGTGATATGCACAATGTAAAATTATGATTTCGATCAAAACAAATCATGAAAATATTTGTTTTTATCAATGAAATTGGATCCTGATTATGTAAAATGATGCTTTGATGCATGATCATGCATTGTTTTCATGCATTTGGCAGGTAACATAATCATGATAATTATTGACTTTTCATGTACTTTGTGTTCCGTAGGGTCAGCTTGATGGGTCAGCGGCCAGAGAAGTTTCGGAGGCTGCTGCGAAGGCCTTACGGGAGGAGTCGCACACGCCCCTGCCGGGCGTGGTCAGGGAGGACACAAGAACCTCCGCCATCAAGGCTTAACAGCTTTACAATTTT
>NC_049980.1:6060114-6072045 GCF_000003815.2 Branchiostoma floridae | reverse complement strand
TCAAGAATGTCAATGTTCTACTTCACGATAAATGGACATGGGAATATTGTATTTTGGAAGAACAAAACCAATTCGATTATAAAATCGTACCAAGTTGGACTTCAAGTACAACATGTTCGTATTTACTTGCGAGTCTACTACTTTATGTTGTGAGATTTCTGTCAAACTTTCCTGTCAAGTATAAAACTTGTATGTATCTATATCTAGATAAACTTTGCGATATTCATTGCAGAGCACACATACAAGTGTGTTGCTTGAAGTGTGTAACAGAGATTCCTTTTAAAGACAGCAGTATTATATTTTGCAGTGAAATCAGCTCAGATTTTAGTCAATAAACTATAACTAATGTAAATATGTACAGATTGTCATGAAAATTGAATAAAGATTGATCGTTATGCTGCAAATTATCGAGAAAAAGGTGTTTTTTTCATCTCAAGTGTGCGTAAAAGAGTGTATTATTGTGTGTTTGTGAGTGCATGTGCCAGTGTGTGTGCTTTTCAGGACATTATGTTGAACTGTATGTTGACTCTATGTGTGGACAGTTTTGCAATGACTGATAATTTTATAAACAATCAGAATAATCTCAAAGATACATGCAAGGCAACCAATTTATTGCAAAACAACACTAATTCATGGAAGCCACAGCCAAAGCCTGACCCTTGAGATTTATGAGAATAGGTGCTTTACAAAATGCATAACGTACATCGCATTCTTACTGCAGGTGAAAAACAATTTTTGGAGCATTTGACAACTGTATAGCAAAATACCTTGTAAACGTCAGCAAATACATGTACATTACCCCTTTAGTTGTTGCTATATTTGCTACTGTAACACATAACATTATCTCTTACTCCTACTTGCAGTTACAATCAACAACACAGAAAATTGTGTTTGCTTGGTCAAATAAATTCTATAAATTCTTCTTAAAGAGCAATTTTGTTTTGAATATTCTTATATACAATGCAGTATATGTACATGTACATCACCTCAGTATACAAAACTTTGATTGTAAAAAGTAATCTTTTATATTCACCATTCTGTAACAAAATATTATTTCTATTCTAAGACTTTTGTATTTTTCTATCAACTAACAAATTAATGTACAATATTGCTCAGAGCATTGATTTTAGCTATAATATATTATTATAGAAGCAGCACTACACTCCAGAATGGGGTGTTATGTTTCAATTGATAATAATGTGACAGTCTAATTATGTATTCATGAATTGATTTTTAAAAATACCCCCTTAAAAGCTTCTGGAGGTTAGTGCTCATTATGAATGTGAAAAGAAGCTTTCTTTCCATTGTAGTTTGTATAGCAGCAATAGACACTTTCCAACACAATATGATTAAAAAATTAACACTAAGTTTCAATCATATTGTTGGAAGGTTTCCTCACTTTGTACAATGTACATGCATGCCCAGTACAGCAAATTTCCTTTTTCTTAATATGCGCATTGACCCTTCTATTTGTAACAAATCCATCTCAACCTAATACAGTTATCACCAACTACAGACAAGAATCCAGACATGTGTCTAAGTATAGGAGTAGGTTTCTAACCCATGTTTTAAATAGTATTACATGTACTCCTGTCACTATACAAAAACAAACATGTAACTATGTACATGTAATTTATTACATACATGTATGCCTGTACTTAGCCCATTAGGGCATGAATAATGCAGTAACCTTACAATGTGCCTCATCAGCTCCAATTTCCTTTTCATCTTCCTTTGGTTTCAAGAAAAGAACTGAAAGTACATTGTATACCCAAATTGTCTATATAGATATATTAGCAAAAACACTAGTATTTGAAATACTAGTAGTTTTAAGAATACAATAATAAAATGTAAACCACTGTTGTAGTCACATGACATTGCATGTCTACTCTAATTACAACCTTCCCAAGCCCAGTCATACTTGAAATTAGCTTTTGGGCATGAACTTGCAAATGACAATAAAATCTATATCATTTTTTGACGATATACATTTGTAGATAAATAGAGAATGTGGGATCCTTAAATTGTCTGCCACTGTCTCAGGAAAAAAGGAGTCCAACCCAATAAGTTAGAATCAAAAGTCAGCTTTTAGACTAGATTAGACATGTACTCATGATTTAATGTTCTTCGCCATTTTTTCTGTCCCTTTTATGTTACCTGTGCAATTAGTTCTTAGGCAAGAATTTGCAAAAACTTGTTGATCATTCTCTTACCCTCCCTTGCCTTCTTCAGTATTTCTTTCAGCTCGTTCTTGCTGCCCTTTATTCATGTCCTCATGATCCGGATAGTTAGCGTGAATGTAAGTTCAGAACCAGGGACAGGACCAGTGTGAAGTCCGTAGGAGGATAATCAGTGTGAGTGTAAGACCAGGGACAGGACCAGTGTGAAGTCAGTAGGAGGATTATCAGTGTGAATGTAAGTTCAGAACCAGGGACAGGACCAGTGTGAAGTCAGTAGAAGGATAATCAGTGTGAATGTAAGTTCAGAACCAGGGACAGGATCAGTGTGAAGTCAGTAGGAGGATAACCAGTGTGAATGTAAGACCAGGGACAGGACCAGTGTGAAGTCAGTAGGAGGATTATCAGTGTGAATGTAAGTTCAGGGACAGGACCAGTGTGAAGTCAGTAGGAGGATAATCAGTGTGAATGTGAGTTCAGCACCAGGGACAGGACCAGTGTGAAGTCAGTAGGAGGATTATTGGTGTGAATGTGAGTTCAGGGACAGGATCAGTGTGAAGTCAGTAGGTGGACAATCAGTGTGAATGTGAGTTCAGCACCAGGGACAGGACCAGTGTGTAGTCAGTAGGAGGATAATCAGTGTGAATGTAAAATCAGCACCAGGGGCAGGACCAGTGTGAAGTCAGTAGGAGGATAATCAGTGTGAATGTGAGTTCAGCACCAGGGACAGGACCAGTGTGAAGTCAGTAGGAGGATAATCAGTGTGAATGTGAGTTCAGCACCAGGGACAGGACCAGTGTGAAGTCAGTAGGAGGATAATCCATATGAATGAGTTCAGCACCAGGGACAGGACCAGTGTGAAGTCAGTAGGAGGATAATCAGTGTGAATGTGAGTTCAGCACCAGGGACAGGACCAGTGTGGTCAGTAAGAGGATAATCAGTGTGAATGTAAGTTCAGCACCAGGGACAGGACCAGTGTGAAGTCAGTAGGAGGATAATCAGTGTGAATGTGAGTTCAGCACCAGGGACAGGACCAGTGTGGTCAGTAAGAGGATAAGCAGTGTGGATGTAAGTTCAGCACCAGGGACAGGACCAGTGTGAAGTCAGTTGGAGGATAACCAGTGTGAATGTGAGTTCAGCACCAGGGACAGGACCAGTGTGGTCAGTAAGAGGATAACCAGTGTGGATGTGAGTTCAGCACCAGAGACAGGACCAGTGTGAAGTCAGTAGGCGGATAATCAGTGTGAATGTGAGTTCAGCACCAGGGACAAGACCAGTGTGAAGTCAGTAGGAGGATAATCAGTGTGAATGTAAGTTCAGCACCAGGGACAGGACCAGTGTGAAGTCAGTAGGAGGATAATCAGTGTGAATGTAAGACTAGGGGCAGGACCAGTGTGATCCTTAAAGTTTATCTTACATGTTTCAGAAAAAGAAGTCAAACCAAATAAGTTAGAATCTAAAGTCAGCTTTTAGACTAGATAGCAATTAACCCTTGAGCAAAAATTTCCAAAAACTTATTGTCGATCATTCTCTTTCCCTAGACCCCCTTTGCTTCCTTCATTATTTCTTTCAGCTCATTCCTGCTGTTCTTCCTCTATCCCATCATGATCAGGTGGTTCATCTCCATCTCCATCCTGCTGTACATCTTCATCATCTCCGTTCCCTTCCTCCGCCATCGCAGCATCAGTTCTTGCCTTGATCTCCGTCCACTCCCCGTCGACCCTCTGAAACGAGGGCTGAATGCGGATGTCGTACTCCGTCTCCGGTTCCAGATTCTCCAGCTGGAGGGTTTTGGTTCCGTTATTCTGCACGCAGGCTGCTGTGGTCCAGCTGTGTTGTCCTGGACCTGCAGGCCTGATCTCGATGGTGCAGTCAGTGATGTCTTCTGTGTCCAGCTCCCATCTCACACGGATGGTGTTTGGTGTTGTCTCGTCTACTGCAAAATCCCTCAGCTTTGGAACTGTGTTTTAAAAAATTTGAAAATAATGATATTTCATTATTCATGAATGATCTATGAATACTTTCCTTCTAGATGTACTTTTTCAAAATGGAACGGTTGGATATTTCACGAAAATAGGTCATAGTTTGATTATATAATTATTATGGGAAATATATTCAATTCGCTAATTAGTGTTAAGGCATTGTTAACTATGAATTAAATATCAGCTTTTCATATTGATCAAATAATGAGATGAGGTCATCATTCTAATTTGAAAGTTAAGTTTCTCAAAATTTCACTTTGACTAACAAAGAAGTGTTTTTACCTAAAAAAGTATATCTTAGTGACTTTCTTCAAAGACATTATAACAACCAAAAGTCAGCCTGGTAAAAACACTTGAGTTGTGTATAAAGAAATTCAGTGACTTACATTTTGCTCTGGGTATCAACTAATTTAAATGAAACAATTCAGGAAAGTTTTACCTTGTAAGCCCATGTCCTGGATGATATCAGGCCGCCCCATGTCGTGTAGTATCCCCACCAGAGCCTCCTGGCTGAAGGGTACTGTGGACCTCCCCCTCTCCCACTCACTCAGCACCAGCTCTGTGGGGGACAGCAGCCCACTGGCCGACCTGCTGCAACGGCTGTCAATGGCCAGGAGGGCCTGACACAGACACAACAGTCACAATTTACTGTACATTCATTTGCAGTACTGCGTTTAAGTTTGCAGAGATTTACTTTGAATTTGCGGTAGCAGGAAAATGGAGTGTTTGCAGTGGTTTTAAGTTCACGGTAGCACCATTAACTGCAGTCTCATACTATGTATGGAACATTATGTTTGTGGTGGTTTTAAAGTTTGCGCTGAAATGGTCACTGCAAAAACCGTGAACATAAAACTGCCGCAAACATATCTGCATTTACAGTATTTAACTTCAAACTTAAGGCACAAACAGAGCCAATGTACTTACTGCGAATTCATGTACTCTTGCATTGGTTTTTACAAGTAGGGATATGAGGGAAAAGGAGTTTTTTTGCATGGTCTTGATATGATGGTAACAATTTTTAGTACATTAAGTAATACATTAGAAATGCATATTCCCAGTTTCTTGGTGCAGCGGTCAAGCAAAAATTATGAACATGAAACGACAGACTACAAAAGTTTCAAGAGTTACTGTTATAGTAACAGTAAACTGACTTCATGATCAATGACGAAGACAATGTCATCATGATGATAAAATACAAATGCATTGTGAAGTAAAAGAAGAATGACTTGTTTATTCTTTTTACACTACTGCACATTTAAAACTTTTAGGAAACTTTGCATTGACTTTATCAAACATGAGTTGGTCCCTATTTCGAGGTGCTTACAACAGCCATGCTACATGTTGAACAGTCTCATTACTCCGATGGGTTACCTGCTGCCTGCATGTAATAATACAACATAGCTACTATAATAGTTGAATATAATCATATTTTACCTGATAATCCAGTCCGATCTTCTCCCCTAGTAATCTATAGTCGTTGCCGAACATGTTCATTTGATCCATCTGGTTGCAGAACTCTTTGCGCTTGGAGAACTGCTGCAGGAATCCCTTCTTACCCCTGCCATTCCCACAGGTGGCAGGGTCCTTCAAATCATACAAGGGTTCATCTTCCCTCTTCTGTCCAACTCGTTCCTATATAATTATGTAAAAAAGAAGAGGATAAATTCATCTACCTCAAAAGAGGAAGAGAAGCCAAACTATATGTAGCATTGTATATTCTAGAATGTAGTAACAAAGTAATTCATTGAAGAGGTTCACATTTAATTAGGTCAATAGATTAATACTTCAATCAGTGACTCTTGAAAACATGTAAACCATGTACCTCCAAATCTAGTCTCATGATCTTGTGAGACTAAAGACCATTCCGTGATCAACTTCTGGTGTACTGAGCAGACACCAAAAAATCGGAGGTACATTCAATTTGTTTAAACGTTACATGTTTTCGAGAGTCACTGATTGAAGAATTATTGTATTGAAAGTAATTCTTGTATCCTAACATAACATTGTATATTACATTTCCTTGCAATTAGCCCACAGACATGTACAGACTAACTGTTGTATTATGCAGTAAGCCCATCAGTTATTAAAATACACCACATGAGAAATCATGCAAAATTTGTTAACAGAGAAATGAAATGTTAGGATGGCCTAAGTCAAAATATGAACTAGTCGATAATAGTGATTTGTGGCAGGACAAATTCTTGCTGTCAATAATAGGAAGTGATATCCAAAATTCTTTACATCAAATCATCAAATTACTCAATTTAGATTCATTAGGTTTTACATCAGTCTTTTAACTTTGAAAAGCATGTAACAGTTAACAAATGAATTTTATCCACCTAGACAAAGTTAACTAATTTAGAGGGGTACATATAATTCCCTAGTTTGATTCAGTGTTGGAGGTACAGTGTTAGCATTTTTCTATAAAGTGAACTGTAGACAACAAGAAAGCTTTTACATATACATGTAACGTTACATACGTAGAGTGAAAAGTTGGTGATGATGTTGAGAGTGAGAGTTTCGATGAGACCCTGCCGAACATGGATCCGCCCGTGGAACTGTTTCTGGTCGGTGCTGTTGTGGTTGATGCAGATCTCATGGATGTAGTGGTCCTCCAGCTTGTCAAAACTCTCCCAACGGAGTTCCTGTAAAATTGATCAAAGAAACGGGTGAACTGTGAAATTCACTGACTGTAATAAACAGTCTTGTCACTGTGGTGTAATGGTTGTGTACTTTGCCCTGAACCCACAGCTTCAGGGTTGGAGTCCCCTAACATGCCCTGACGCTGTAACCTTGGGAAAGGTAATCTCCAAGCAGATCCAGCGTGGCATAAGACAGTAACATAAGCAGGGGAAGGAGTTTAGCCAGCAGTGCCCAATTTACTCCTCTGCCGGCTAAACTCCTTCCCCAGCTTATGTTACTGTCTTATGCCAGGCTGGATCTGCTTGGAGATTAGGGAAAGGCACGTTACACAAATTTACTCCACTCTAGCTGGTGTAGGTATTAGGGACCAAGCTTTGGCTTTGGACGTCCCTTGCATAGGACCTATGTTTTGAGAGCCAAACTCCGAGCACGTATACATGTAAGAACCCACCACAAATATTGAAGAAAGAACTGTTAAAGTGTCCCTCCAAGTGTCAGAGTATACCTGTCTGGACATGCAGCTTGTACTGTTCAGTACAAACCTGGCTACACCGCAAGGCATTTTAGGCCAGGAAAGAGGAAAGCAATAACAATAAACAAACAAACAAACATTCACATATTTCCAATTGTGAACAAAAATTCTCTTACATTAAGTACCTCTTTTGTATCTTCTGTGGGCAGCAGAGTGTCAAAGTATTCTACCAGAAAAAAATGGAAACATTTTCTACAGAACCACAAAGAGGGTTAAAGCGTATATTATAAAACATTCCTCTCACCTTAACAACGTCCTCTGTAATCCATCCGTCGGGTACCTCCGCATTGATCGATAGGTGCTGCACCACTTGGAATGCTCGAGGAGGGCAGACTATGTCCACTTTAGCTGGGAAGTTTTGTTCTTTCTGTTAGGGGGAAGACAACAGTCAGGCAATGAACTTGTTTGCATCATTCAGTATATAGCAAGTCACTAAAAAGACTCAGTTACTTTATACTTATGCTAACTTGACCTTAATCATTTGGCATGATTAAAGATTTACTTTGACTAGTGTTGACCATACAAAAGCCAACTGAACAGTACTTTTTTGCATCTAAATCTTGCATAATATATATAACTTTTGCAAAACTTCATCTAGGAACTCAAAAGGCAGAAGCATGCACATAGAAAAATATATTTAGGACTAGAGATACTAAAAACAGTGGGAAAATTATTATTGAACTGAGCAGAGCAATTTGGACTTAAAATGCTTATAGCCTTTTACAGTTTACATTTTACATTACCAAGTACATGTATCTGATATTTGTGAAAAACTTCTCTGGTACTAAACGTATCATAATGACCCCCAGCATGGTTCTTCACACTTTGTTGAAAAGTTTTAAAAGTCTTGAGATTTATACCAAGGATCTTCAGATTTTGTATTAAATCTTGAGATGTTTTTACTTGATCTTTTGCCTCAACCTTGAGATGTTTTTGAAAAATCTTGATGCTTCACAAAAATCCCTTTTGAAAGTTGCTTTGAAAAAGTCCCATATCTTGAGATGTCAGGAAAAAATCTTGACATCATTTAAAGAATCTTGAGACTTTTTGAAAAATCTCAAGGTTGTCTCGAAAGATCTCAAGATTGTCTTGAAAGGTCTCAAGATTGTCTCGAAAGATCTCAAGATTGTCTTGAAAGATCTCAAGATTGTCTCGAAAGATCTCAAGATTGTCTCAAAAGATCTCAAGATTGTCTCAAAAGATCTCAAGATTGTCTCAAAAGATCTCAAGATTGTCTAACAAAATGTTGTGATTTACCTCAAAATCTTGAGATTTTTTTCTAAAATTTCATTGATGCCTGAAGACCCCCATTGGGGGTCATTATGATCCGTTGGGTAACAGAAGTTTTTGCACAATTTTTTTTCACAGATTATGTACCTCGGGAAAGCTGTTAATGGTCAAAAGCAAATTTTGAAGTTCAAAGTGCTCTGCTCAGTCCAATAATAATCTGCTTGCTGTTCAAAGAAGGTTTAACGTAAAGATGACAATGGATGACAACTAAGTATTGAAAAGCATCCATCTAAAATAATTCCAATTTTCCAAAATATTGCAGGTGGTTGTGGAATGCAACTTTTGATAAATGATAGCCATTATTGGTGAAGATGTACTAGGTTGATGCTATGTTTTGGATGAGATCAAGGTTCAGAATCGTATCATCATATCCATTTTTGATTATACTCTTCATTATAAAGAAATGTACCTACCACTTCTTTAAAGGACACCCCTTGTTGGTAGATCAGCACATACACGATCCAGGTCTGCCCTAACTGGGGCTTGGCAGCGAGGATGCCTATGTTCAACTTCACTCCCTGGAAACATAAAAATGTGTTTGTTAAGTATCAGGCTAGGAGATTCTCATTATTATATGCAAATCAATAACACAATGATAAGAGAAAGCCAGTGTCAGTAATATAACATTAACTCTCATAATTCCACCAGGTGCCATAATACCCCCACATGTGAAAAAATGGTGACTATACATGAATTGAAACAGAATTTAAAAGGCTAGGAACTTTATACCAAAGCAGCATCTGATTCAGCAATTTCGAGGTTTACACATTTCACATATTCAGGTGTTCAAGGCAATCTTGAAAAGGCCACTAAAAGGATATCTTTTGATTTGATGGTATAATGGCATCTCAAGTGGAAGTATGAGAGAATATGTTATTAGCATTGTTACCCATGACATTGACAAGCCTAGGAAAGGTTTTCAAACATCTTCCTCAGAATTTGGAAAATTGATATTTGGCCAGAATCAAATTGTCACACACAATAGAACTTAGATATTCCCAATGCTTGACTAAAAATCTTATCGCACAAAATATAGTGCAATATATAAAATACTTTATGGATATACAAAATGAAAAAGCTCACCCCATGCAGTTCCTCTGTGCACCTTCTGGCTGCCCACTCATTTGAATAGAGATTGACAGTGCCACCTTCGTCTGTGGATGTACGAGTCCCACTGCTGCTGTCACAAATGACTCCAGGACTCTTTGGTGGGAGGGGGGGAACAGCTTCATCTATGGGAGTGGGAGGCAGTGGCCTCTCAGGAAGGGGAGGTCCATCTAGAGGATGATTGACATCTTCATGATGACTGATCTCCTTCTGATCTTCAGGACGGAACACTATTGCTGGGGCACTAACTTGGCGCTGAAGAACAGGATGTTTGTTCCTTTTAGGCAGGTGCGATTCACTTCTCAGTCTTCTCAGACACCTGTGATCTGGTGCTTTTCTTTCTTGAGGCGCTGACCCGGGCAAGCAAATCATCTTTCCGTCGGAAAATTGGAAGATACTGTTCCTCCTGTTGTGGCGATACGAGCTCACCAAGTTGTTCATCTCCTCTCCTCCCTCGTTGCAACCGAAGAAGTACGACTGTTGGAAGACCTCGAACCTGAACCCTAGCTGCAAGGGGCTGAAATTGTCCAGTTCCTTCAGTTTCACGACCATTGGGAGCTGACGCATCTCTCTCTTTATGGTGGCTATCTGGCCTCCTCCTCTCCTGTTGACGTCTTTCTGTTTTTTCTGCTTGTATCTCTTGACGACGCTGATGTAGGAAGGGAAGATGACAAGTCGTGCGGGACCTTCCGGGATACTCTGGTGGGGGGCAATGTCAACGTCAAATGGATGCATGTCCTTGAATGGTCCTGTACAACAAGACAAAGAAAAGGAACATTAAGGACAGGCTGATCAGACATTTCGTACCAGAACTAGCCTCCACTAGCAAGTTTAATTTAAGTACTTAAGCCAATACTTTTTTTGTAAATTTTTTTTGACAATTTGTAATGAAGATTCCTTCATCCTTTCTATTAAAATCTGGTTTTAAACAGCCTCATTACTCATTGGGTACCTACTGGCTGGCAAAATACACCAGATGATTATTATAAACAGCCTCCAGTTTAATTCTGCTGTTCCAGTTTAATTCCTGACAGACCTCCCATATCTCAGCAACCATATACCCAGATGGCCTAATATCATGTAGTAAAGGTAAAAATGATGTAAGAAATACGTAGCCGCCATTGATGACCCCCTGGGGATTAGTCCAGTTATGCATAATTATGCATAATTATGCATAATTATGCATAACCCTTCTTAGAGTTATGCATAATTATGCATAATTATGCATAAGGTTTCTTAGGGTTATGCATAATTATGCATAATTCTTCTTAGGTTTATGCATAATTATGCATAATAGTTCTTATTGCATGATAGTAATAAAGTGTACAGTGGTGATTATGCTTCACTATGTTAACCATGATTCATTTACCGGTAGCTTTGCTGTCGTCATGTATGGTCTAGTGTAGAGGTACAGTAGGTTCTGGAGGACCTTTGTTATAATCTACAAGCAGGTCTTGCGCTGGCATTGATAGTATCATAAGTTTGGGAAAGAGTTTAGCAGTTATCTAAAAGTTATTTCCTAAAACAAATCTTTATCAATTAATCAGTACATTTGTAACTGTTAAGCTATGTCAAACTATCAAGTTTTCATTTAACAGGCAACACTCTAAATATGGAAAACACTCTAGACCCAGAAACATGATTATTATGGTATAGCTTTAGAAGGATATTCTTTATTTCAGAATACAACATATACTACATGATGACAATTACATCTATATTTAGGTAACATCGCAGGCCCCGTGGGACTAAATCAGTTCTTCAGATTTCTGCATTTGGCTGTAGAATTACGAACAGAAGTCTGACTACCGAAGTCTGCAATAAACCACATGCAGAATTCTCCATCAAAGTACAAAATATGAAATAATATGCTATGCTACAGTTAATGTCATGGTATTAGATAGTAGACCTACACTCACTCACTCAGGTCATTAGGTTGGTAAGTCACTGAAAGAGGCTTGTTTTCTTCACAACCTTAATACTTTATTTACTCCAACATTTCTGTGACAGTCTGTGACAATCAGGGTAATTCTGACTGGTTCACTTGTACTACAGCACTAGGTGTCACTACTTACAGTTACAGATGCAGTCACAAACGTATTTACATACATTGTATCTACAGTAACTGCTTTATGCACATTTTTACAATGCAGTAGAGTGTAACACATACTAGTACACAACAGCTGATGTGCAAGTAATA
>NC_049980.1:6053638-6059184 GCF_000003815.2 Branchiostoma floridae | reverse complement strand
ATGAAACAAAAACAAGAGTAGTCTAGTACAAGATGCAGCATTGCTTACTGTGTGTGAACAAAAACTGCGGCACTCAAAAATGGTCCCGTCTTGACACAGGACTGGTCCTCACGGTGATAGTCCAACTTTAGAATGTCAGGGCAAACTTTCCAGATGACAACGTACTTTCTATCAACTAAAATCTCATCCTACACTCTGTATTTGTCCAGATACTAAGTTGCCACAAGGACTTTTCAACAAGTTGTTGTAAGTCCTGTACGCTTTGAACTGAGTGTGCAGAAAGTCATTCACAGAACCAAATACTCCAAACTAAGACAAGATGAATGGACTCCGCTGTCACTGTTGCCATACTCGTAAAGTGACTCACTGGATTTCTGCAAAATGTCCCTCAATGATGAAATATGGATAATTTCCAACCGATTTTTGTAGCGAAAATATGACGTGAGGTTGGAGGCTCTTTGCATAGTCACACAGCGGGCAAACAACATCACTTTTCTCGGATTTAGAGACCTTCAGATACTGAGGAACCGAGGAGCTGTAGTGATGGTACACCAAAGTGGCTGCGCTCGGAGGGAAGGGGTGATGACGTCACGTGAATAAGCCCTATAGCTAGATGAAAAAATGTATAATCTTAATTATGATGTGCATTGTACATGTATAAATCTAAAGTAGCCGGGAGTGTCACATGCCTAAAGCCAGTACTCAAAATCCTTTTTTCAGCCTTGTTGCCTAGGCTACAACCTGAGTCAAAAGCCAGGTTGCGCCATCAACATTTCAGGTTGCCCCACTTCCAAGTTTTTATTTTTCTCAAATCAGCTACTTAATATATCCATTATTTTTTCTTCCAGTTACATGTACCTTCTTAATTTTTTATCTTATAAAGAAAGAAAACAAAGGCTTATGCACATAGGTTGGGTAAAACTGCAAAATTTCAGGCTGCGCACTGTGCTACCTCTGTCACAGAATCAGGCTGCGCCATAGAAAGTGGTTGCATTTGCAAGTGTGCAAGTTACCGACCACTGCTAAAGCAGGCCCTGGGGTGTCTGCAGAATCTGACATTACAGTGTGTCCTGATACTTTATAGCATAAAAGTAATTTAAACTTATCTGGAGGAAATTTAACACACTTACAAAAGTGCCAACTTATACAAGTTCTATTCGCTTCTAGCAATAAAGTGCTGTTTTTTATGCAGTTGTGGTTGTACACATCCCTTTTTTCTTATTGCCTTTATACTTGTTAAGTTATATGTGTACACTCCACCATCCAGAAGGAGCAATGTCATGTCTGTGAATGGGGTGCAAAGATATACTTCCAGAGTAACCAAGGAACTTTTTTTTGATATTGCTACAGACTATTGGGGTTGCAGGTAATGCTCTGAGTTTAGTAGTTGGAGTGGATCCCCCATGTTCTTGCTCTGTGCAATCAAAGTTACTCAGTTACAAAATTGGAACATGTAGTTGGTAGGACAGGTCTAAATAAGGTTTCTGAACTGTAGAAACACCAAGTCTGGCCTGAGATCTGGAGAGGACAATAGTACCACCCAGTAGTCAAACCTCCTTGGCTTGAGGATTGATTAGTCATGGCTCCACCCACCTGGTTACTGCTCCTCACTGGGGTTACCCACTTAGGGCTTGTCACAACAAGGTTCAGCCAATACCAGACCGTCCTATTTACAATTTTTGTCGGAAAGTAAAGAAAGTAATGATGGTGCCTATGATATTGCTCATATAAAGTCAATGAAAACTGATAGTTTGGTAGGGCAACACATAAGATGGATAAAATAACTATATGTACATGTAAGTAGGAAGTCAAGAACAGTCTTTGTCTTCCTACTTAGTTATTTAATCCATCCTACATGTATGTGTCTTAATCTAACTGTTGGTGCCTAGAAAAATCATTTTGGAGTTGACTAATTATAGAGGATCAGAATCTATCAGACATTCTGTCCACAAGTGTAGTACACCAGCAGCCCAGAAACCACTAGGGAACTATGGGTTCCAGCCTGTGCCAGAGGGTAAGGGGTCAACTGAGTATCACCTTTCCTTCTGTGCCTATTGGAAACATCAATGAGACTTAAAGACTATAGAGTCCTATTTTGCACAATTAATTAAATATTCCTTGTCTTTTTCAAATGTTTAATTTAGAAACCTTATCAAGTCATACTACATGTACATGATTGTGATAATTACCTAGAGATTTGATAATGAGTAGTGTAGAGTAGAGTAGAGTTTTTCTGTCACTGGTAGGAACTTCTCATTAACCTTAGAACACATGGACTCAAGAGGGTGGTGATCTCTTGGTGACACTTTGGTTCTTATCCATTAATCTCCAAGCAGATGTAAGTGGCTCTGTTTTCATTGTTTTAGTTTTTTTTACAAGTAAAGCACTTAAGCAATATCTTTTAAGTATGGTATTTATTCCTGGTTTGCCTCTTCCTAAGTTACTACGTTAATTGAAGGGACTACCCTTAAGATCAATAAATAAATAAATAAATAAACTAAGTAGGAAATATTAAGAAGTGCAGAATCTTATAGAAAGGAGTATTACATGTTGCAAATTAAAATACTTCTCAAAAGATTGTCAAAATACTGAGTTGAGTCTGATCTTACATCTACTTGAAGATTGGAAGGGGCAGCCTTTCCATGAGGGCACCTACCTGGGAACCTTAACTAAGGCAATAGAGACTGATGCCCTTTTCATACAATTTTAGAAAGCTAATTGCCCTCAACCAACTGGCCCTGAGGGCCAGTTGGTTGAGGGCAATTAGCTACATAGTGCCAGTCAGCATTAGCAGGGAGGGTAGGGGAGAACTGAACAGAAACATATGACTCTGTTGATACGCCAAAAATAGTTACTCAAGCAACTGGATATGGTTTTGAAACGGTCAGACGTTTCGGAAAGAATCCACTTTCCTTCGTCAGTGACACTGAAGTGATCTGCAAGAAACAGGTCTTTTATACTCTAACTATGAATGAAGACAATTTCAGATGTCCAATAAGGAAAGGTTGTAAGACAATTCAGACTGAAGACAATTTGGATTCCAAAGAAAACAAAGCTAAGCCAAAGTCAAGCTGAAGACAATTTGGATTTCAAAGGATATCAAGGCTAAGACACAGTTAATGCAAATGAGTCAATTAGCTCATGACTCTGTTGAATTTTGATTATCTATCTCTATCATACATTAAAAAAAAAAAAACTCAGATTCTTGTATTTCCCAATTCAGACAAAATTTAGACAACTACTAGTAACTGCTTTATAAAATAGAATCTGAGTTTTTTTTTTTTTTTTTAAATATGATAGAGATAGAATGGCATGGCCATGTCCACTTTCCCTGGCCTTCTCTCTCCTGTAATTTGAGCATTCCCAGGAATGCATCTCTTAAGTTGAAATTTCACGGGTGGCTGCAGCCAAGGTTTCTTGGGGTTTTCAGCTGACCCCAGTGAATCAGCCCTTTGTTTCTGTAGGGGAACCTCTGAAGGGGACTGCTAGGTATGAGATTTGGGGCAAAAACAGACATCAAACATGTATTATAATATCACTTTTCAAGACTTTGATGCCCAGCAGTATGCTGGTGAGACAGAAAAGGCTTTTAAAAAGAGGCTCACTGAGCACTAGAGAGACAAGCAACCCCCACCCCTACACCATGGCATGACAACACCACCCAGAACAAAATATCACCATCCTCACATGTCAGCCAAGAGCAGATGGTCTCAGTGTGAGTGTAGGGTACAAGATGCAGTACATACAAACAATGTATCAGTCTGATCTACAGATCCCACTCCCCAGTCTGCAACACCTCATGAAAATGACAACACTGGTCTCTGAAGATCTTTAGGTTCAAGTGTCATTTTAGGAACTGGGAAAAACTTTCATAAAATGGAGAAATGACAGCTTGAAATTCATTTTTGGGATTAGGTGCACTTGTGAACCCAACCTAAAATTTTAAACTAAAAAAAATTGGGATGCACCACATAAATAGTAGAATGCCCGAAAAACCTACTTAGACTTCATTCTGTTCATTTAATTTTTTATACTGTGCTTAATTTGTTCATAAAAACATTAGTAAGAAAACTGGAAAGGAATAATTCACACAATGTTTTTTAGCCAACTTATGTTATAAAAAAACAAGCAGAAAAGTGTCAATGTAATATCATTGGAAAATTGAAATTATAATACAATTTCTGCATGTTGTCCAAAAATGCTAAGATATATTACTAAAACAATGGTGGAGTTAAGTTGCAGCATTGATAACTTAGATAAACCCTAATGCTTCAAATTCTTGATATGGCAGACATTTAATTTTCTTTCTAACAGTTTAGATATCAAGAATATGCTGCATACCAGTATATGTTGATATCTTTTCATTACGTAAACCTACGAAAAAATGGGTGCACAGTTCCAAATTTGGTGCACATGCACCCAGTACGTATTTCCAGCACTGAAGGATAAAAATCAGTGTCTTCCAGCTCAGCATCAGATCTGCTTTCTGTTCTGAGATGGCCAACTGAAAACCAGGGCAGGGTGCATGGCAGATCAATTATCTATGGTTTGGCTGGCCAAGGGTCACCACAGGGAGTGGTACAAAAACAATCTTGCAGGGTATATCCCCCTTACCAAATTAGGGTATGTACATTGAGATGGTGAAAAGTTGTTATCTGAAGGTTGTTGATTCAATACAATTGAAAAAAGTCATTGGCAACTTTGATTCATGAGTAGCAACTGTACACAAGTGCATCATTCATTTGAATGTGTTTTGTAATATTAATAGCCCTGTAAAATATTTCTGTTTCAACAACTCAACTTTTGATTGAAATGATGTTACAAAATTAACACTTAACAGGAATCGATAATAAGGACAGGGTTTCTGAAGGTAACAAACTTAAGAATGTTTCAATATCTACATGTAGCTTTAGTGAGACTTACATGTCTGCCCATTCCCAGTGGTTTTCCCTTTGGGGAAAGCTCCCAGGTAGCTGTATCATTCTGATGCATACCAATACCTATAGTATTCAATATGTCCATTATGAAGCTCTGTTTTGAATCGATTAAGTCATAGTGCCTTCTCCACATGTAGATTAATGAACAGTCTACTTTCAAATTTATATTATTATGGCAAATTGCTTAATACTAGTACTTCTGTGAGCCCCCTTTAAAATGTTGATGGTGTAATGTTAAAAGTACAGAATGCAGTGTAAAGTGTTTTCCTTTAAGCCCCCTTCACACGATAGCAAGAATCAGCCGGAATGCCGTCGGAATGAAAATTCTTCGCTATTCCTGACAATTTGTAGTGTGATCCAGACATCCTTACTGCATTCCAGCTATTTGTGCCCGTTCTTTTGGCTGACTCGAAAGTTTTTGACAAACCGTCAAGGTGCATTCGAATGGCATTCAAAGTGGTTTCTAAGTGTATTCTAACTATTCTAACTGCAGTATGACCGCATTATGCGGCATTCCAACATTATTCGAAACATTCTTATCTCATTCGATGGAGAACTGAAATGGCAAGCCATTTTGAATCCTGTCCGAATGTGGCCGAAAGATATCTC